>NC_060214.1:14650357-14958928 GCF_021130785.1 Homalodisca vitripennis | reverse complement strand
TTCCATGAATCTGTTATCCCATTAAATTTATTCCAAAGAATGTTCCTACCTACCAAATCAAAAACTTCTATCTACGTGCCTTTTGCAGTGTGTCCCAAATTCTGTTGTTAAACTAAAATATTCAGGAATAGTAAAAAAGTACAAAATTAGTTTATATTCTATTTTAACAATAGGCAACAGTATGTGGAGTCACAGTTAACAGATAATATTAAAGGCATCACTTATATTTAAGTAAGGTCGTCTCAGGCTAGCAAACAATAATTTATGGAGTTCCCCAAGATTCAATATTGGTACCTCTATTTTTTTTGTTTGCTGCCTTGTAGGGTTAACTAAAAATACTATTAAGAGTAAAATGTATATTACTATTATATAACTATACTATATAATTAAGTACAAACAATTTCCAAATAAACAATGTTTGTTTTTATTGATGCAAGTTTTTATTTTACTTCCTTGGTTTTTACGATCTTCAAGGACTTCCATTTCAAGTTTAATGACAAGTAGCTCATATTTATTATTTTATTATTTTCTAAATTTAGCAAGTGTGTTAAAAATACTAATAAATTTGCTTACATGTTGGCTTTAAAAAGACCATTATCATATGAAAGTAAGTAAAATAATAATATATGATCTATTTATAAAATACCATCAAGTTTTTAAATCTCATTCCACTTAGTTAAACAAAGTAATATATATGGTATCCCAGAACTGACTGGAACGTTTTTGAAACATTTATTTTTTGGCTTGGAGCAAACTTATTTCTCAATATCAATATGGGTTTATGGTGCACTTTTCCGCAAGTCTATCTATTTGTTGATTTTTAATCATATATCTTAACATACCATAAGATAAAAATGTGAAATTTAGCATTGATATCTAAAACAACAGCATACAAATTTTCAAGTTTTAAAGTAAAGCTATTTCAAAATCAATAGAAACTATTAGCATAGTTAGTTAAAACATATAAATGTTAAGAGACATAAAGTTGCACCATTTATTTACATTCCAATGAAACCTGATTAATAACAAATGAATTTAAATTTAATTAAATACAATTTTTGTATAGAAGGCTTAATGTTTATCATAAAATAACTTTTTAATAGGATTTTACACTAGATGTTTACATTTTTACAGGTGCGTAGGCAGACTGATTAAGCCTAAGTAAAAAGATTTATAGTTTTTTTAAATCTCATTCAAGCGTCAGCTATGCTGGCTTCGTAGTGCACTGGTTTTTATTTCCAAAGTACATGATTGTACTTCCCCGGGATTTGAACCCGTGATCTCTTGGTTAGAGAGCCGAGACTATAACCATTAGTCTAGGGAGAAGGAGAGATTTATATTCACAAGCCGATTAATCCAACAAACGAAATCAGCTGAGCGCTGTTGTATAAGATATCAACATCAAACACTATAGAGCGTACCAGATGAGTGAGTTGCATTTTAATTTGCTGACTGTTACTACAACAGTGAACAAAGATTTTACTGTAGAGGAATATCTTGTTATCCATTAATTTTATGGTAAGGCTAATGGTAGTTAGAGAAGCGGAAGGCTGTTCGTTGAACATTTTCTGAATAGATGTCACCCAAACTTTTAAACATTTACTGCTGTCCAAAACGGAAAAGAAACAGGAAAGTTTGAATATATTATGACTGATATTGGACATTAAAGATCTAGTTAGGAGTTAACAGGTTGACAATAATACGTAGGATCGAAGAACATCTAAAAATCTGTAATGTCGTTGCCCGGGAATCCGGTTATGGAAAAAGCACCGAGTGGGAAGTTCTACATAAAGAGAGGCTGTATCGCTATCAGCCTCATGAAGTTCAGGCTTTGAAATCCCACCCTAACCTTCTGATTTGTTCTCGGTGTTTTTTTAAACAATGCTACTGAGAATCCTGATGTCCTCGAAAATTTTTATTTACTGATGAGGCAAGATTCAGCAGAGAGGGAATCCTCAATCGTGTGACGAAACATGTTTGTGCTGCAGAAAACTCTCACGCAGTTGTGAGAGGGTATGAAGAGAATATTACAGCAAATGTCTGGACTATATAATTTGAGATTTATTGGTAGGGTCTACATTTGGCCAAATTGCCTAACTTCACAAATGTATTTGATGTATTTAAAAGATATTCTCCCTGATTCAGATGATAATCTTCTCCTTTGCTAACCATTCTGAACACAAAAATCAATGGAATGTTATGGAACCCCATTTCCTTAGTAGTGACTAACATGAACCTATTTGTAAATCAAGTATAAATTATATTGAAATCTCTAAGAAATGTCAACATTTTCAGGTATTAAAACAAAGTGTAAGAGAATGTATAAAAATATTACCTACGCATGTTTTACAGAGACGGCCCTAAATAAAAAACGGGGTTGGCGCTGCCTTCTATATTCCTCAACACATCATTTTGTAACCAAGAACTCATTGAATCAATTTAATTCTAGTAACTAGACTTTTATTTTTAAGGACTCTCAAGCTACAGTAATAGCTATTGGAAATGTTTATAAAGGCCTAGCAAATCAGAGTATTGTACTATCAATAGCTTTTGAATTAATGATATAAAATAAAAATATAATTTTACAGTATGATATCTGTCTGTCTATTTGTCCGCAGGATCTCCTAAATAAAATGAGCTAATGACTTAAAAGTCGCAAGAAACTTAAGTGAAGTCTGTTACACGACTTGTGGTACGGCTAAATCCTATCTTGTAATAAGTTCGAGTAAGAGCCTCACACGTCGACTAATGTGATAATATCTGATTACTTCAGTGATACATACTTGTATCGACTCCGTGGACAATGACGGATGGGGAGTGTTTATACAGGAAATACAGCAGTAGATGTTGCAGGAACCCCTAATTACATGGGTCGGACTTGTATCTGGGGACGTGCCCCCTCCCCTGCATCTGACATTGATGAGCGGGCGTTTTGTTGCAACACGAGAACACGGACATCTCAAATATTTAGATAGATGACAGAAATGTATTTTTAACAGAGTATGGATTGTTTCAAAATGTAAATTGTATAAGGCGATTAAGCGATAAATTAACAGCGAAAGGAGCACTGATGAAACATTATTACTTTTAATCTTATCAAATATAAAGTATCTAGAGCAAAACGTTAAACGGGATAGAATAGAGGGTAGGCTGGCGTGAAATATGTAGTAAACTGAAACATCCTTAACAGACTGTTGTTGTTGTGGGGGGGGGGTGTGCAAGAATCTTGCATATTATGTGAGACTAGTAAGCGATGTTTTTTTTTAAGCCTCATTTTAGCCCCAACGTCAGCTATGCCGGCTTCGAATAAAGTGAACTGATGTTTTATTATTATTATTGCATGATTAGACCTCCCCGGGATTTGAACCCGTGATCTCTCGGTTAGAGAGCCGAGACTATAACCATTAGTCTACGGAGGAGGACAGTCAACGCTGTTCTTGCTAGATGTGTATCATGCCGTTCCGACCGGAACGTTCTAAGTGTCGAAACTAGTGCCGCGAGATAGTTCCAGTTCCATGCGTTCCGTTCCGACAGTGCTTGTCTACTTATTTAAGTTTCTGGCCGATTTCGTTCCGGTGCAATATAATACTACGTTCCGATTTTTTAATTTTAAACACAAAGCCTATCTGCTCAGGTGGTTTTCGTGCATCACAGATACATAGTTCCATAAAAATAAAATTGTGAATGCTTATATTCCCAAATATCAATTTAATTTCTAAATCCACTCATCCACTATACTGTGAGCAGAGGTGATCAAAATAAATTAAACATTTAATTAAAGAAAATTTTATTCGAAAAACACCGTATACAATAAGAAATATTTTTAAATTGAATTAAAATTCACATATTTTAAAATAATGATATGAAATACAATGGATAAAATTAAAACATAAATATATATTTATAAGGTAACCTTCAGAAAGTAAAATTAAATATATATGTTAAAAGAAATTCCATTATTTAAATACTACAACTTTACTACTTAATTAGCTACTTCTGTCGATCCCAAATAGAAATAGTTTAAAATTAAAGAAATATTTAAATTGCTAGAGAGAGATGTTAAATTATAGCTGTGTGAAAATGTAAAATCTTGGTTAAGTTTATTCGTTCAGTCTACGGAAACTAAAAGTTGTATATGAATTATTAGTGGTTAACGTATAAATTAATAATGATTTAAATATATAACAAAAAATATTTAAGTACAGGTTGCCACGTGAAAATATTGTGGTTGCCTATAATCCAGAGCGGAACTAGAACATTTACCAGTCTAATCGTTCCGCCGGAACATGGAGTTCCGAGCCTAACAGAGCCGGAACGCCCGGAACTTCTAGGCACGTAACCTCTACCGACGGAACATGGAGTTCCGAGCCTAACAGAGCCGGAACGCCCGGAACTTCTAGGCACGTAACCTCAACCGACGGAACATGGAGTTCCGAGCCTAACAGAGCCGGAACTTCTAGGCACGTAACGTTTTCCGACGGAACATGGAGTTCCGAAGAAGTCAACTGTTCCGGGTCCGTCCTGGTTCCGGAACGTTAGGATGGAACTGTTCCGGTTCTTTTGGCACATATCTAGTTGTTGCAAGCAATCAGTATCTCATGTTATAACTAACAATGAGGAAATAAATGATAAACTGTGTATAATCATATGAGATTTATCAAGTGATTCATAGAGTGACAGTCAATAAATGCCTTCAGAACCAAAACTTACCGGAATTTATTGAACACATTGGACCACTTACTGAACAAAAATGTGAATGAATCATGTGGCAAGATAAGATTTAATCTGTATACTTTGGATTTTGCATGAAACTATTCCAACGTGGACGAGAATGAGTTCTATGATGGTGCATGTCCAAGTATGGAATTTTGCTGGGCATCATTGTTGCCTACGACTATAAGTAAACCGCTTACAAAAAGAAACTAGGCAATTTAGTTTACGCAGGGTGGGCTAAATACCCCTCCGCCGCTGTGATGCAGCCCCCTCTAAGTATCCCCACCACTGCTTGGCACTCGCCCGCTCGCTCTATCCCCTGACCTGGCCACTGCCACTTAGCGGCTAACCTCACACCAAAACGTAAGCTTCCTGGATACGTCTATGGCTATATTAGTCTGTTCAATTGATATTTTACGCTTGTGTAGTCCTACACACAAGAATACAATATACTTATAGAATAGGTAAGTAGCTGCAGTGTAAACAAAATGGCGCGAACGAGACACGATCCACACAGATGATAAAACAGAGACGTGGAGATGCTTGTCCCACTTCTCACCACTGGAGGGGCCCCTCCTGCGCGTGGCTGCTGAGATATTTGCTTCTGCGCAGGTTTCTTTGTGAGCGGTTTATCTATATTAGGCCAACACAATTACTCTTGTCTGCCGGGAGAGTGTAAACATTTTTTCTGCACGATTTAATGCCTGTCTATCTATCCGCTGGATAACTAGAGACTGAAATGAACTACTGCATATAGATTTGAAATGGTACATACAAATTTATCGAAGCCTGTTACGCGACACGTACAATGAAACACAATGTAAGAGAACTAAATTTAGATGACTGTGCCAAACGCGATGGCCACATAGCGAGTGTCGGAATGCGAAATCCGAATAATATCTCAGATTGAATCAAATTCAAGATCGTCTGAAATTTAAAAGTTCAAAACCCAATAGCGACATAGAACGATGAATGTTGGAACGAAGGGCGGCTTCTGTCTCACTTCACTTTATGAGTCTTTGCACATGCACTCTTTGTACCCTGATGAAAACGTCATCGCCAATTGAGCTGCACTCGTTGCGTATCCTTTCACGCAAGTCTTCGGGAGTTGTAGGGGGCGTGCAGTACACCTTATCCTTTATGGCTCCCCACAGAAAAAATCCATACCATTAGGTAGTGTGGCCTCCTCGATCACCTGACCTTTCTGCTTTCGAGTTCAGCTTCAAACTTCCAGTCCACGTAGCTCCTGAAGCATTAGAGATATTGAAAAAGCTCTCAGTAGCAAAAATGTCTTATTTTTTAGATTAAAATCTAAAAAAACATAAAATATAGGGTGTTACGTAAAAGATTTTAAAGTTGGCCACCATATTGGAAAATGGCGGCTATCTTAAGAAAATTTGAAAGTGTATTCCTGAGTGAAACTTAAAATTGAGCAAGTTCCAAATTTAAAGTGTGGTGCTAAGTTGTGTAATTAAAAAGTTAGCTATTGGATCACTTTAAAAAACTCACCCGGTATAACCAGGCGGAGTTAGAGCTGAGAAACCCTCTCTACTACTTAACCTGGCTTAAACTGATCACTACAATTAATCAAGGATAACAGGATTTCGGACATTTGCCATCGTTATAGGTTATAAAAGGTATAACACAATCGCAACGTTTCGTGGGTTATGTGTGATGTGCGATTGTGATCCTCGTACTTGTGAATTGTGCTCGGTACTTGCAGTGAGAACGCCTGGACTGGACTCCAAGCAGCCTTTGGGTATGTCTGAACCCTTTTCCTTCCCTTCTTTTTTTCCTTTCTGTTCGTTATATTTGTATGTATTAAAAATCCTCCTCCACCTGACGAAGAGGATAGATTCAGATTCTCGAAACTTTATGACCTTTTATAACCTATAACGATGGCAAATATCCGAAATCCTGTGATCCTTTATATTTAGTAGTAAAACAATAAAGTATCATTTGTTTGTCAAGGCGGACGAGTCTCCTCTTTAAAATTCTATCCATTAAAATTGTATTTCTATGCCCTACTTCTGCGCATTCTAGCGGGACACGACTAAAACCACGAAGATGGCTTTGGTTGTTATAGTGATACATAAACGTGATGTGCTGAGTCCCGGGGGATTATTTCAGTTAGTTCTGAGGCCTGGCGCTAGGGGTGCGCTATATATCTATGTAGATAATTACCATTAAAATATTATCTATCTTAGCCTACCAGTCGATAGCGCCGTATTTCTTGTGTAACTAGTACAATCAACAATATAAACAAGACGATTGTACGGAGTTATGATTTAGTCTCCCGGTTTCAATAAAAGAAAGGCTGAACGAGCCAGCTTTAGTAATGTACGGCCTAATATAGAGCACTGTAGGCTATTGTTACCAACATTCATCGTTCTATGTCGCTATTGAGTTTTGAACTTTTAAAGTGTGGTGCTAAGTCGTGTAATTAAAAAGTTAGCTATTGGATCACTTTAAAAAACTCACCCGGTAAAAGAAATCCTGTTACTTTTTATTACTTATCTTCCGGTTAACAGATAAGTTAGGTGTAGGTTGCACGTTCAATGTGACATACCGTTATTATATTATACACGTTAGCACATCATCGGTTTGTAGCCTGTGCGCAATAAAACACTTTACGTGATTGAATTACTAACGACTACCTGCTCTGGGGTGACCGCCCCCTTCCACGGATTGACCACAAAATCCCTGTGTATTTACATCCACAACTCCACCAGAGCTGTTTGCATCGGAATCACCGATATTTCCAAACTAAAGTCGTGTTATTAGTTCTCTACGTAGAATTACTAGTTGTTGCTGGACTTTTTCGTCAATTAATCCTCAGAGCGTCCATCATATTTTGTGAAACACTCCTGTTTTGTGAGGTTTTGCAGGCTCTCCTTGTGAAATTTATAATGAAAGTAAATATTAACTTAAATATAAATTGTTAAATACAATTTTTTTGCAAAGAACTGTGTAAGTATGAACTTAGAAAAACAAATCTCCTAGTTTAGAAATACACAAAAGTTAAAAAAAATAAAAATTATTGTGCAATGAATTATGCATTTGTATTTGAAACATTACGCATATTAAAAATAGCCAAATTGTGGGAAATTTTGTCCTGAATACAGAAATTTACAATGTTGAACAGTTTAATTTAATAAATTTTTATTAGAGGCTATATTTTTAAGAAAAACGTACATTTGATGTTTTTCCTACTTGCGGTATTTATATAACACACATTGATATGAAAATGTTTCTACTTATTTATTATGCTAAATATAGCAGCAGTACAACATTTATAATAGCCTACTTGTAGCGAATTTTGCCATAAACACGGAAATATACATTGCTGTAAGTTTTTTTAGTAATTCATAATATTTACGTATACTTATATATGAAAATCAAAGTAGTGATTATCTTGTATTTACATGCATTTAAAAATATTTACATGCAATAATATAATTTCCAACAATTACTAACTACGTCACTAACTGTTGAATTTGTTGGAAAAACTACGTAAATGAATTGTAAAGAAAACAAGGACAAAATAGACTGTAAACAGTGAAATTCACACGTTCGTATCTGAGTAACAACAAACAATGCAAGCACAATTCGCTGGAAACAACAGCTGATGGAAATGATGGAGACTAATGTTTGGTACAGAGTACGAGAAATCCAAAGATCACTAAACATAAATAACAATTCATGGGCTTTCGAACGGTATAGGTTATAATACGATATGAATGGCATTGGCACCGGTAAAATAAATTTAAAGAGATGAATGCTTTTGTCAAAATTTTTGATAATGACGTTTAGTGAAAGTCTGAGTTGTCAAAAGTATTAATGGTGGACGCTTGGAGGGCCAAAGTGTAAATCCCTTCAACTATTTGGATTTCGTACTCACACAAAGAATATTACAATGAGAAATCGCATTGATATCGCAAGCATGTCAGTAAAAGAGTCGTAGGTTAATAATGAGATAAAGTATATTACAAAGGAATGATCTGGTTACTGTAGAGAGACCAACAAGTTTTACAAATCCCTTTACATAAGCTTTTAATTAGTTTAACTGCACTTAATTATCTCGTTTACAAATTAATTTATTATTTTCGTTAGTGTAGATAGACAGGAGAATAATTTCTCAAATCACTTTAAAATCTGTTTATTAACTAGCACTTCATTAATTTAGACTTAAAATAACAATCCTTGTGTACTTGTTAGATATTTAAATATAATTTCCAAAAGCTTACAAAACCACTTTTGCTGTAAAAGTTTTCTTAAGAAAAGGTTTTCATTCACATAGAATATACTAAATTAGTTTCAAAAATAAAATTGAACAAATTTCTAATTAATTTCAATTCATCCCTTAATAGTTGTCCGATTTTAAAGATCTTTATACAGCAATCTGTAGGATGTAATTCTTTTACAATTTTGTCTCTCAGGTTTTTTAGTAAAATTGGAGGTTTTTGAGATATTTAGCTTTAAAATTTAAAATTGCCGTCATTTTAAAAGGAATGCACAGTAACGAAACTTTTAATCAATGTGTAAACGATCAAGACAAATATTCATTCCAAGTTTCTTGATTTTATCGTAATTTTTTATATATTAGGCCCAAGCTTGATGTAAAAAGAAATATATTAGGCCACATACAGACAGATCGTAAAACGAAGCGAGATAGACAATAAGTCCACATGACTGTGGACTGTTGACTCTGTTTGTTTTGACCTGTAGAATAACCTCACTAGGTTTGGCTGCCTAATTACGGGACATCCTGTATAGTGCATATTAGTTTTCGGCTAGCAGACTAGAACGTCTGAAGAGTCATTCCATTTTAGACCGCAAAGGGAGCAACCGTCTGAGAGATCAGACCGTTGCACGAAACACAACTAAAAATTTAATTCCATTAATGCCCTTGGAAACTTAAATGTTAAAAAATATAACGCTAACACAATTAATATGCGTTGAAATTAGAGGTCTTTTGACAATAGTAGAGTTCTCAGAACTGTGTATGTATATATATTTTCTTGATCAAAAAAGAGGCAAAACTGCCGCGGAAAACTGCCGGTATAAAGTAAAAACACTAACACAATTAATATGTGCTTTAATTTTACGCTCTGATTTTTTACTTTGCCCCAAGAAGACCTCTCGGATTAAGACGGGATTTAGTATTTTTCATTAAAGTTCCCCTCCAGTCAGCGATGACTATCGCGCCACATTACTCTTCCCCCGACTGTCAGGGCCATTCTGTGCGCCTTGTTGAAGGCGCAATCGGCAGAAAATTGTTCGGCAAAGCGGCTTTGGCTTATACCCTCTAAATGTACTACGGAAGTATGTACCACTTGAATTTCTTCAGTGCAATAAACACTCCTTGTCTTGCCCCAACTGTGAAATATATTTTTTAAACACCATAGGCCATAAATTGGTCTAGAAGACTGGACAGAGTATGTCGCAGTAAGGAATCACCATTGTGAATAAAATTATTCTTGGTTGGTGACATAATGAAATGAATAAAAACCAGGATAAAATTATATTTTGAAAGAAGCCGTTGATAAAGATGAGGAAATGTCATGGAACGCAGCTGTGACAGATTTTCTTTACCCATTTGCAGCGTAGTAAAGTACAGCCAACCTATACAGTTCGATACTCGGATAATCGCTGATTATTTATAAATTATTTTATCATATACATACTGTCAGCGAGTCACGAGATGTTCGAATGCACCAAAGCATTATTTCGGTATCTAACAAATAGAAGGCGCATTGCCCGTGGTTCGTCAGTTGCACACCTCAAAATAATTAAGGAATCATTTCTATTGCTTGGTGGAGGATAAATATAAATAAAAGAAGAGAGTTATGCTTTGCCCACAGGTAAAGGCAGCATCTTGATAAGGAAGGTAAGTAATTTTATTTTATTTCGTAGAAGTACTGTTAAAAATAAATACTGATTATTTGCTTATCAGGTCCAAACAAGAATGAGATAAGAAGAATGTCAGGTAGTTCTGTAACTGGCTGAACTTGTATCGGTTTAGATGTTGATCATTACGGTTTATACGGTTGTTGATCATTGTAATAGCGATTTAGACGGTTGTTGATCATTGTAATAGCGGTTTAAAACGGTTGTTGATCATTGTAATAGCGGTTTAAACGGTTGTTGATCATTGTAATAGCGGTTTAGACGGTTGTTGATCATTGTAATAGCGGTTTAGACGGGTTTTGCCCGATACAGAAGTCTGTAGAGCGGGCACTTTGATAGAAGAAGGTGTTGTTTCATAACAGAATGTGAGTAGACGCTTAGTTCGCAAGAGACCATAAGCGTTGGCAGTTGAGACAATGGCGTAGGGTAAGATTCACAAACAAATTAAAACTTACAATTTTTCGCAATGACGACTTAATTAATCTAATGTATTAATAGATTTAGAATATATTTATTAATTATAATATTGTATCGTAATTAATAGGTATGGTTTTATTGATTGATAACATTTTTACCAACTACAATAACTACATATTATTTGTTATTACTTACATTATTTAATTTCATAGCTCTCGCCAATAAACAAGTCGTATAATGATTGCTTATTGATCTGGATATTATATCCGAAACATGTCGTAAATATGTGTATATCCTTCATATCCTTAATTTAAGGTGTTAAAACATCATATACCGATGCAGAGTTGCAGATGTAACAAGTACCGTAGTTCGATTACGTTAGCTACAACGCCTTCATCGACGACCGTTAGGGAATTGCTCAAACCACTTCTCTTGACTGGCGTGTGATACTAATACTGCTTCTTAGTGAAAAAATGATAAATATTTTTACGTCATATATTTTAGCTTTACACTATGAAGAGATAAAGGATAGCAGAATTTCGGACATTTGCCATCGTTATAGGTTATACAAGGTATAACACAACGTTTCAAGGATTGGAATCTATCCTCCTCGTCGGGTGGGGGAGGTATTAATACATATACAAATAAAGAACAGAAATGGGTAAAGAAGGGAAAGAAAGGGTTCAAACATACCAAAAAAGCTGCTTGGAGTACAGTCCAGGATTCAAGTCCCTAGCACAAATCACAATCGAGGGTCGTTGGGCCAACGATCAGTGGAGTAATCGAGCCGTCCCCCACATCACGCTAGCACATGCTACAAAAATAGCTATGGAAGGTTATGCCAGGCGCGTTGCCGGTTTTTATGAGTAGTTTACTGAGTAGTTTTCTTGCTAAAAGTATATATTAGATATTTATGAAAAGATTGAAAACCCATCTACATTTGCCTGATACAAACGAGAGCTAGTTACTAAAAACGTATCAAAAATATAGCTATATATTTCATGTCTCATCAAATTACTATAACGTATAACAGCAAATATTACTGGACCATTTTTGTACGACATATAGTATGGAGAATTCCACACAAAGAGGGGTTATGGTGAAGGAGTTATGGTGCGTTGTCTCGAAAGCTTTCTAAATGTATGTTCAAAGAGTGGTGGGGGGATGAAGGTATTGTTGCTGATCTAATTTTTTCCAACTAAAAACCTTCATTTAACGAACTACTAGAGGAGGAGGCACTAAAACAGTCCAACAATGGAAGGCGCGTCTGAATCCCCCTATACACTCCACACCTAACACTGTTGCCATTTTTACGTGTATTATAAATTACTCATTAGTTTGATCATCTGTTGCAAAGAAATCATCATCAGTTGTTACCAAATAACTATATATACGAATGTTTTCATTCGTATGTTTTGCAGACAGGATGTCAATCAAACAGACAGTAGTGACCATAGCCACGTCAGCGGGAACAGCTGGTAATCAGCAGAGATATGACAACACCGCACTTACGTCATCGGACTGTTTTGGTGCGAGCTGCTCTAGTTACAGTGTAGAACAACATATCAGTGTTGGTAATTGAAAATTATGACATCCTCTATTATTTTTATATAAAATAATAGGAAATAGTTTTTCCAATAAGAAGAGCTCCCCCTTCAATGAATCCTCCAGCACGTTTACCTTGTTGGCTGATAATAATATTACTATTATTTTAATATTCAATGGCTTGGATTTAATTTTGCCAAGGCAAATATATTGTTAGACAAATGCTATAGTTTGGTATTATCAACACTTTCCATCTTTCCATCAATATAAAAATTATTGCACTGATGGATTTCTTTCTAAAGTGAAATTCCTCTGGTGGATTCACAAAATAACCAAGTTGTGCTCTCGCACAATGCAAATTTGCCCCTACCCGACTATTTCGTTGCAGGTATTAGTCATCAAATGCCTCAAAACGCCAATTTGACTTTCAACTCTATAGAATACATAAGTACACAAATAGTAAAATTCTTTGTTTGAAGTTTGTTTTTGACGATTGTCAAGGAAATGGGGGTTTTCGGACATTTGCCATCGTTTAGTGATACAAAAAAAATCAGTAACACTACGTTTCGAGATCTGCAATCTGATCTCTTCAGGTAAATATAACTAACCTAACAGTCGTATGTGGTTGGTTGGCTAAAAAATCAGTAACACTACGTTTCGAGATCTGGAATCTGATCTCTTGTTCAGGTTAATAACTAACCTAACAGTCGTAGGTGGTTGGTTGGCGAATGCAGACCTTTTGTGATCTGTATTCTGTTGTTTAGTTCTAATAATTAGTGTTGTGTTTAGGTTTTAGGTTGTGTTGTGTTGAGTGCATGTTTTAGATTTAGTGAAGTTGACACACAACGTGGTGGTTTTGATTTCTGACTTACGCGTGTCACAACGCCCTGGTATGATTTGTTTATTTTAACCTAGTTTGTAATTACGTGTTAGTTATGTACTTGATGAAGAGATCAGATTGCAGATCTTGAAACTTAGTGTTACTGACTATTATGACGTGTCACTGATCGATGGCAAATGTCCCAAAAAAATCCTATGTTCTTCAATAGTAAAATCATACATTTTTTATACACTGTATTTTATCTGAATACATGTTATTTTTAACCCGAACTTAATGTAATGTATATGAAAGAAGCAGTATTGATCACAAAAATGGCAAAGCCCATTATGATGGGAGGCCTCTCTCAATCTAATGAATTTCCTTGCCCTCCAGCAGCCTCGAGCCTCATGTCTATTCAGGACAGGTACCTGTCGCACCCCGTAATGAACCCTCTATATTACGTGTTTATCTCTGCACGTGAACGTACTTCTACATTACAATTCTTTGGGAAAACTGGAAGCGCTTAGCAAATAGTATTTTACATTTTAAAAGCCGACTACTATCTTTATAGTATTTAATTAGAGTACTTTTCTTAAAATTCTTAATTATATTACCATTTAAAATATTTATTTTTTTTAATACGTGAAAATATAGCTTTTGCTAACCTTAACGATGTATTCAATGAAAATGACAAAAACATGCTACATCTACAAATGGTTTAATTTACAATGATATAATTTAACTGTTGTGTGTGACGGGACATTCATCTAAGAGGGAATCCACTAAAATATATTAAAAACTAGCTGCTTACGGCGGCTTCGCACGTTTTTCGTAAACTTTTCCCATGTATGAGCACTTTTTGTCCAAGTGAATCATATTTCCAACGCCGATGTAGAGTGTACCTTGTTGCCACGAACAAGAAAATCTGTCAAAAGTGTATGTTTATAGCCATTGTACACGTACATGTACTTTATTATAAAGGGGTATTATAAACACTCAAGCTTTAATTTCAACCAGAAATGTAGTTTAAAGACAAATGTACATCAAAACTTAGCACCTTCGAATAGCGTTTTTCTATTTAATATACGTACCTGTCTCGTAATTGCATTTCATGATGTGCAGGCGCTTTTAGAACTTTTATCTTTTGCAGCGCCGCCTGGTGGCGAGTTACGAGTACATCAATGGGCATAGCCTATAAACCTTCTCCGTGAAAAAAATACATATACATACCAATGTTCATAATGATCGGTCAAATAGTTTACGATATTTTAAAGGACATACAGACAAACATTCATTTTTATTAATATATAGATAAAACACGATTGTTATAATATCCCTAAAATGTATGCAAAACTACAATGAGAATACAATGCAATACAATGAAATACATCTGAGACCTTGCATCAAGAGGTCTTCAGTGCCTAGCTGAATTTCATTTTAAAATCCTACAGTTTAAACATTTTTCGGATCTTTATAACAATTTATCTTTAGAATTCTGCACCTGTTTATAAGTTTCGAATTCGGGTTACTCTAATCGTGTCAAACTCATAATGCGCAGACTTTAATATAAGAACGCAGTGATTTGATCGTGTTCATCAAGCCCTGTATTCATTACACAGACTTGTACACGACAGTCTGTGTCTTGCATACAAATGTTGCGCTCCCCTTTAATGTTGCTGGCAAGTGATTCATTTTGTTATTTACCTTGTTTACGCAACCCCTCCATGTAATTTGCATACGTTTTTGTCGCAGTCATTAAAAATAATGAAAGTGAAAAACTGATGTTCATAGAGCTACACAAATTAAATTATTTTGTTGTGGGAAACAAATTGATTGGTCCTCCTCCGTAGACTAATGGTTATAGTCTCAGCTCTCTAACTGAGAGATCACGGGTTCGAATCCCGGGGAGGCCAATCAGGCAAAGACATGAATGATAGAGTACTTTGCAAAATACCAGTGTAATAATAAATTGGAGTACTTTGCAAAAATAAATACCAGTGTAATAAATCAGTGTACATCGAAGCCAGCATAGCTTGAAAGCTGAGGCTTAAAAGAGATTAAAAAAAAAAAAACAAATTTATTGAATTGAGTTTTTATTAATCTTTATGTACCTGTACGTGAACTATTTAGTTTGATAAAATGGGTACTTATGACAATACCTGTATTTACATGGTAGATATCTAGTTCGTTTTCTGTTGTAATCTAGTCCGTACCGTGTAGTATGATTCGCGCCTTGTGAGTATAAAGGTTCCTGGGATATATGGCTCATGCATTGTAGATATGGAGCTAGAGTCCTGTGGGTACATGGTTGATATCTAGTTCATTTCCTGTTGTAATCTAATTCATACCGTGTAGTATGACTCGCGCCTTGTGAGTATAAAGGTTCCTGGGATATATGGCTCATGCATTGTAGATATGGAGCTAGAGTCCTGTGGGTACATGGTTGATATCTAGTTCATTTCCTGTTGTAATCTAATTCATACCGTGTAGTATGACTCGCGCCTTGTGAGTATAAAGGTTCCTGGGATATATGGCTCATGCATTGTAGATATGGAGCTAGAGTCCTGTGGGTACATGGTTGATATCTAGTTCGTTTCCTGTTGTAATCTAATTCATACCGTGTAGTATGACTCGCGCCTTGTGAGTATAAAGGTTCCTGGGATATATGGCTCATGCATTGTAGATATGGAGCTAGAGTCCTGTGGGTACATGGTTGATATCTAGTTCATTTTCTGTTGTAATCTAATTCATACCGTGTAGTATGACTCGCGCCTTGTGAGTATAAAGGTTCCTGGGATATATGGCTCATGCATTGTAGATATGGAGCTAGAGTCCTGTGGGTACATGGTTGATATCTAGTTCGTTTCCTGTTGTAATCTAGTTCGTACCGTGTAGTATGACTCGCGCCTTGTGAGTATGAAGTTTCCTGGAATATATGGCTCATGCATTGTAGATATGGAGCTAGAGTCCTGTGGGTACATGGTTGATATCTAGTTCATTTTCTGTTGTAATCTAGTTCGTAACGTGTAGTATGACTCGCGCCTTGTGAGTATAAAGGTTCCTGGGATATATGGCTCATGCATTGTAGATATGGAGCTAGAGTCCTGTGGGTACATGGTTGATATCTAGTTCGTTTCCTGTTGTAATTTAGTTCGTAACGTGTAGTATGACTCGCGCCTGGTGAGTATGAAGTTTCCTGGGATATATGGCTCATGCATTGTAGATATGGAGCTAGAGTCCTGTGGGTACATGGTTGATATCTAGTTCGTTTCCTGTTGTAATCTAGTTCGTACCGTGTAGTATGACTCGCGCCTTGTGAGTATGAAGTTTCCTGGAATATATGGCTCATGCATTGTACACATGCAGCTTGAGCCTTGTGTATACATGGTAGATATCTAGTTCATTTCCTGTTGTAATCTAGTTCGTAACGTGTAGTATGACTCGCGCCTTGTGAGTATGAAGTTTCCTGGGATATATGGCTCATGCATTGTAGATATGGAGCTAGAGTCCTGTGGGTACATGGTTGATATCTAGTTCGTTTCCTGTTGTAATCTAGTTCGTACCGTGTAGTATGACTCGCGCCTTGTGAGTATGAAGTTTCCTGGAATATATGGCTCATGCATTGTACATATGAAGCTTGAACCCTGTGGATACATGGTAGATATCTAGTTCGTTGCCTGTTGTAATCTAGTTCGTAACGTGTAGTATGACTCGCGCCTGGTGAGTATGAAGTTTCCTGGGATATATGGCTCATGCATTGTACATATGGAGCATGAACCCTGTGGATACATGGTAGATATATAGTTCGTTTCCTGTTGTAATCTAGTTCGTAACGTGTAGTATGACTCGCGCCTTGTGAGTATAAAGGTTCCTGGGATATATGGCTCATGCATTGTAGATATGGAGCTAGAGTCCTGTGGGTACATGGTTGATATCTAGTTCATTTTCTGTTGTAATCTAATTCATACCGTGTAGTATGACTCGCGCCTTGTGAGTATAAAGGTTCCTGGGATATATGGCTCATGCATTGTAGATATGGAGCTAGAGTCCTGTGGGTACATGGTTGATATCTAGTTCGTTTCCTGTTGTAATCTAGTTCGTACCGTGTAGTATGACTCGCGCCTTGTGAGTATGAAGTTTCCTGGAATATATGGCTCATGCATTGTACACATGCAGCTTGAGCCTTGTGTATACATGGTAGATATCTAGTTCATTTCCTGTTGTAATCTAGTTCGTAACGTGTAGTATGACTCGCACCTTGTGAGAATGAAGTTTCCTGCGGATATATGGCTCATACCACTTAGAAGGTTGGCTTTCTCTTTTAACACTCTGTTCGTGCATGATTCACACCTAGTTCGTACTATGTGTGCATCGGTTTCTGCTACATCATTATTTTCTTGCTTTTTGTGTTTTTTAGAGACATTAGAGTTTACCACCGCGCACTACTAATTGAATCAACCAGCATTAGTGAACAAATGTATTATTAGTCATGCTTCTTATGTATCATATTTATTTGAATTTCTGAGAAAAATATGTCTTATATAACGTATCACTCCCATTAATGAAACTTCAAGTCAAGTTTTCAGAAACATCTCCAGACAGGAATATTGCCAAGCACTGGATTAAACATACTCAATTTGCTGTAAAGTCAATTTCCCTCTTTCAAGGAACAGTTTTATTAAGTTTCATTAACGTATTACCAATGGCTTTGAGTAGATCCTTGAAAAATTATAAAATATATCTAGCATCCATAAGAAAAGTATTTTAAAATAAAAATACACAAACTGCAAAAATGCATTCTATCACACTTGATTCCATTTATCGTAATATCATGAAAAATCAACACGTTACCAGTCAATTCTATTGATGTTGAAGTTGGCAAAAGAACACGGAATTGCCGTACACTTATACAGTCACAATCTCCTGGGCTTGTCCAGTAACTGGATATACAAATAAGACCACCTGTGCTGATTAGCTTTTTATATTTACCACGGTCTGATTGGTTTAAATTCTGCTATTTGCACTGTTAATCTGATTCCAAATCTTATTTGAAATGTACCATTGGGGATTTACAACCATTAACTTTATAACAGATAGATAGCCCTATACCAATCAATCTTCTTGATTTATGTATATGGTATAATATTAACCATTAGGAGCAAAAGTTGTTGTTTTCGCAGCGTAATAGTTTTTTTTACGAATGAAGCAATGTTGGAAATATGACTAATCGCCTAAAACACTTTAGCTTCGTTTGGTGAACAACAGCTTATATCATACTGGAAACAAAAATAATACTGACTAAGCGCCCAAAGACACTTTGGCTCCGTATGCTAAACAAAGGCTTTTATCATACGGGAAACAAAATAATACTGTCTAAGCGCCTAAAACACTTTGGCTCCGTGTGCTGAACAAAGGCTTTTATCATACGGGAATCAAAATAATACTGTCTAAGCGCCTAAAACACTTTGGTTCCGTGTGATGAACAAAGGCTTTTATCATGCGGGAAACAAAAAATACTGTCTAAGCGCCTAAAACAATTTGGCTCCGTGTGCTGAACAAAGGCTTTTATCATGCGGGAAACAAAAAAATACAGTCTAAGCGCCTGTAAGACTTATGTAATTATTAGTACATAATTATTACACGCCTAAAACACTTTGGCTCCGTGTGCTGAACAAAGGCTTTTATCATGCGGGAAACAAAAAATACTGTCTAAGCGCCTAAAACACTTTGGCTCCGTATGCTGAACAAAGGCTTTTATTATACGGGAAACAAAAATAATACTGTCTAAGCGCCTAAAACAGTATGGCTCCGTGTGCTGAACAAAGGCTTTTATCGTACGGGAAACAAATATAATACTGACTAAGCGCCTAAAAAACTTTGGCTCCGTGTGCTGAACAAAGGCTTTTATCATACGGGAAACAAAAATTATACTTACACTTGTAGTTAATGACTCAAAATAGTAATACTCAGGTCAGGTTTACAATATAAAATATAATATAAAATATTATATATAATATATAATATAATATAATATATAATATAAAAAAAACTTTGATTTTTGCATTTACTTCTACTGAAACAATAACAATGTTAACCTCTGTGATAAGGTAACGAAAAACAATCACTTTATACCAACATAAGTATTAAAAGAGCAGGTATTTGTGTAGTATGATAAAAATACGTTTTCAGACTGTTTTGAAAATGTTTTAACAACAACATATATAGATTTAATACACTGTGAATTGAGCTGCTAGTATCTATTAAAAATTAAAATATAAGTAGGTATTTTCTGATTATACTATAATTTTTATAATATTTTAACTTAGTGGTTGTTCGGGAGCAACTAAAACAAAGTAGTAACCACCACATGTGGGAATGCAAGTAAACATGTTCACAGAATTGAATGAACTCTTTTGAATCATTAGAAACATTCAGGAATAACAATAATTTGTAATGCATACTCGAATGACTCATTCCTGAATCCTCTTAGTCAAATTCAGTTTTAAACTTTCCACTTTTACTTGAAGATAGAACCACTCAGAGCCATTCCCCGAAGTTCCTCTTCAAGTCTCTCCAGCCAGCCATTGCCAAGGTGTGCATAGCTTCTTGAAGACAAAGTTGGAACGAGTTTGTCGAGTATCCAAATAAAAGTAATTTTCCAAGCTTTTCGTTTACAAACTTAACATCTCTCTGATTTGTAGGAAACATTTACAAATATACAGTAGATTAAAACGTTAATACTGGAAACAAATAACAAAGGTAACATTCATTTTTACTTCCAAAATGGAATAAATGCTCGAAAATTATAGCAGCTGAAACATTGAAAGTCTGTGTGACGTTCGTGCTGCAAAAAAGCAGTCGTCACGTAATCAAGCGTGCTCAAATGCGGAGTAAAACTGATCCACTTGTTTCTCTTTTTTTAGCATTGTAAGTTTCGTTTGTTAAACGTTGAAGATATATGTATACCATATAAAAGTGTATATATTGTTTTAATTATGTTTGGTGTATTAATAAATTCAGACGAGGAGGTGTTTAGAGCCAACTTGGGCAAAGAATTTTGTAATTTGTGTAATTTAGCAGAAACAGCCTTCAATTCCCAACCAAACTAATAATATGGCTATCCCATTTTAAATTACAGTCAATGATTATTTTCCGTATTAAACCTCCAAAACTAAATTCAATATTGGTAAAGAACAATTGTACTTTTTACAGATTGATAAACGCATACACTCATGGTAACAAATGGCCAGAACTGTGGTTGGTGAGTTGTGTGACGAATATAATTTTAAACTATATTGTTTTGGGGAATTTTCAATTCATTGGTTATCCTGAACTTAGTTGTCGTAACAATACTTTGTGATCCAGTGCGTCAAACGTGTTGATATACTCTATGAAAACATATATATTGAATGTATATGTTTCAGCCTTTATGGGTACTGTATAACTGATCCTCTTTAAAAATCTTTACATTGTCTGGGGAGAGCATAAGACACGTATGTGTGACATTTCATCTTTCTACGACATCCAGAAGTTGAAAATCAAAATATAGTTCTTCTAGGGGTTATAAACTCTATTTCAACCCTTAAGGACGTTTTGTCTTTATGATAGTACTTTTTTACTATTTACACCATGAGCTGTACATGTCTACTTATAAAATATAATTTAAATAACAAACATACAAATTGAGTTCTTTAATTCACTCGTGATTAAACTTAACCTTTTATTACTTTACTGCAAAGTAAACGAACACATGTATATGCAATATAAATTGCATGTAAAATCAAGTCATGTAATCCGAGAGCAAGCAAAAACAAAACAACATTAAGAAGCTTGTTTCCGTCCGTAGACCGACAAACTCGTTGTAACTTGTTTCATCAAGTAGTTGTACGAGTGGGAGGGTGTGCGGGGGGAGGGGAGCGGGTTCCCCTTACCACGGTAAGTGTCGGGGGGGGGGGGAGACAAATGATCTGGGGTGTTCGGCCATATGCCGCAGGGAGACGTTAAGACTTTTGCATTGCATTCCCGGGAAATCCGTTTTTGAGAATCACGCAAGAAATTCGTTTAAAATTAGAAATTAAAACTAAGGATTTTACTGTTACCTAAACCGATTTATCACAATAAATTTCAAAACTACCATCATTATGTATATGTGTATATTGATGGCCATTGTAATTTACTTCGTTATTATTATTTTTTGTACCATACAGTTAATTTGCCTTTCTACACTCTAAGGAGTAACGATTAGTTTTTACGCTGTTTTTAGATTTCAACGAATAGGTAAATACTCATCTACCTTAGACAATTTCTTAAAACATACAATTGTAAGAATTTGACTCCCAAACTCCCCTTGAAGCAATCGGTAATCCCTTTAAAGCGACCATCATGATGTTTGTTGTGTATATTTATGTGCATTGTAATTTAGATCGTTCTTAGTATTATTTTTTTACAGTTAATTTTCCTTGTTTTCCGATCCAAGAAATACATCTCACAAATCAGTGATGCGTACTTCTGTCAAAAGACAACTAATATTGGGTTTATAACAGTGAAGATAAATATACATCCTATCCTAATAATATTACAAATGCGAAAATGTCTTTGTTTTGCTTTCACGCGTTAGCTATTCAACCGAGAGTACTTAAATTTTACATGGACATTCTTACGGTCCCTGGGATGAATAAGCAAAACATCTTATTTTGGTCTCTAAAGTTGTGAAATATTAATGGAAAAGCCTATCAAATGTAATCAACTGTTCTGTGTAAACATTGCTTTATCACAACACAACCATAATTATGCTTTCATTAATGAAATCACTATTTCAATTTTTTACATATATAGTGTGTAAATATTCTGGCGTCGGACATATAATTCATTCACTCGAACCAGAAGTGCTCTTACAGGTGCAAAACCTACGAAATTTCGTGCGAAGCCGCGGGTAACTGCTAATATACATTATAATATATTCCAAATGTAGTCCGAGGTTCTAGGGTAGACTTTACACTCTTTATTCGATTGTTTTATCGAATGGTTTGATTGTTTTTATCCGAATGAATAATTCGACATTACAATTTATTTAACAGAAAATATGATTCCTCTTATTAGTTACAATCATTTGTCATGTAAAAAATAAACTTTGAGAAGTAACTTATTTGTTGATAATTCCAAAAAGACGATGAATATGAGGAATTATGTGATAAATTTCTAGATATACATGTGGGTTTGGCTACTGCCTTCACAAAAGCGGTAGCTCACCGCTATACGTGTAATTCATATACTGTATATTGTAACGTATTTCTGATGTGTAGGTCTAGGCCATAGTTGGATTTGTTGTTTTGTAATGTTATTGTTACATTTATGTCATTAAAAATTGTAATGTATTATGATTTTTGTTTCGTACGATTAATATATATAATATCGAATTTAAGTAATACATCGAATAGTTCGATAACAATAATGGAATAACGAACCGCTTATTACGGTCTCACCAAAGTATTAAGGAAAGTTGGGATTCCTTTATGAGGCATTAAAGTTTTCAAATGAGTCTAGTACTGAATGTTTTATTGCAGCATCAGGAATCAAAAACTGAACAATCGATGGAATCATTCGAATGAAAAAAACATCTGAAACGTTAACGAAAGATTACAGTGCTTATTCAGGTGATGACGCAGCTACTCGCCCCTGGGTTGCCGTACGTGCACCCCCCCCCCCCTCTAAATCCCAACGGCTTCGTTTGCATAATCCTGTACAGATTCTGTCTGTCTGTCCATAGCAGTGACACGTGGTCAACCCCCCCCCCCAATGGTGAAACAAACGATACGAACTGTTTATATTTCACACGAGTGAAATTGAGTACAGCTAACTTTGTTATCTGAGAACATATTATTATTTTATTCCTACTTAATACTAAAAGGAGCTTTTAGGGACAGCTGCATCTGAAGTTCCTGTAGGAACATCGGACGCGTACGACACAGCTGCAGCATATGAGAACCGATAGAGGGTAAGATCAATCTGTACAGGCTATAGCGGTGCACTATAGTACGATGGCTACTAGAGAGCAGAGGATTTTGGGCGGTCAATCTGAAACTGAAGACCTGAGAGAGTGGTGACAACCAGAGGAGGTAAATCTCTACCTGACCCATTTCTTAAATGGACAACAGCTTTTGAACGTACGTAGAAGGGTGATTTTGAAATTTAGGGATGTCCCTATGGGGATGAGGAACACGATGATGGTGGGAAAACGAAAGAAGAATACTAGAGATTGCCATAGTCCAACTCATACCGGACTATATTGTTCGGAAATGGTCTCTGACAGACAGACTTGGAATAGTGTCTCTGCCTATGTAGAAGGGGTCCTGAAAATCAAGACATTAAAAGAAAGGTTATAAAGCCACGGTGTTGCCCTAGCGAAGGTCTGATACCCTAGGCTCTCTGTTGGCTTAAGTAGGCACCCTCTTGAATAATACGGAAAGCAGTCCAGAGAGGGGTGATGCCTGGGTCGGATGTGGTTTTAGTGGGTGTGAATTCTACACACCAGCATGGTCATGATGTCCAAAGAGACTGTTCCAGAGTATTGGAGGAGACAGTATTCCAGCTCATAGGATTGGATAAGAAAGGAAGCAATAAAACTGAACAAAGGTATTTGTTTGCTACAAAGGTGGCTCCTTAGGCGGCAATTCTGGTTATGATGTGCGCAATTCATCTTCTAGAACAGCTCTTATTGAAAGTCACTGCACAGTCTCTCACGTTGAAATCAATGCTCAGTTCATAGTGATGTCTATCACGGATAGTGATAATATCTCATAGCTAGGCTATTATTATGGCTCTTAATTAAACAGAACTAATTTGAAGGCAGCTTTGGGAATGCTTTAAGACTTCATCTGTTGTAGGTAGTCGCGAATTCAGTGCGTCTCAGACAAATAGTTATGAAATGGCTAGAAAAGGCACTTTCTTGGGAAAGAAGCTAATTAGCAGCAACGGAATGCAGTTCAAGAACTGGCTGTTGGGAGCAAGTAAAGTCCTTATGGAACAGGTCATCTCTATTATAATTATAAAAGGCCTTTCAGGTCGAAATCTATGCTGATTTACCCACATTTAATTTTAGGATTGATTAGGAATTCTGTCGATCAACAGATAGTGATACTTTCTGATAACCAGTGATAAATAATGTTTTATAGGACACGGCCAACTGTTAGACCCAGCACTGAAGATCCTAGGTGTAGGCTTTGAAATCGATCTGAGAAGAATGCTCACGAATTTTGGAGTTCGGAGTAGGACTCTAATTGGAACCCTACGTAGAAGGATAAAAAGGGCATACTAGCAGAATCTGGGATGCTCAATAAACTTAGGTGGATGCACTGGGAAATTAGGTTCATACATTAGTCATCACATCATTTTTTAAATTTAGCCCTTATGACAACTGTGAAACGATGAAAAATGACTGTATATAATGACTTACATATCTAAAATAAGAAAATAGGAATTGAAAGTCAATTTTTTTTGAAAAAAGGAGAGGCCGATCTCCTTTTTGCCTTATTCTGCCCGTCCACATGGGCCACTGGCCTGTGCGAGGATCTTATCAAACAGAATAAGGGGGAGAGTCGATACAGTACAAGGTCGATGGTACTGATAAAAAGTGCAACGGTCACCGACAGGATTTGAACCTGCGCTATCTCTAACTCAGACTCAAAGTCCAGCGCGTCTTAGACCGCTCGGCCATCGGCACTCCCAATTTGCTTTGTATAAGCACACAACCTGGTGGTTTCTTGAAATCGCAAGAGAAATTTTCCCAAAGCCAAGAAACCGATCGTCAACCACGCAAGTTTTAGTGGAGGTCGAAATGGAAGGGTATCAAAAGGGTTAAATAATTAAAAACTGATTTTTACCCTGATCATATAATCAATTTTAGCTTGATTCATTTAAAAGGAACCTTCAAACACGTAAATAAATGTAAAATCAATGTCAGCTAACCGCATACAGACACGCAAAATGTCATATATAGTATCTTTATCTAGTTGGCTAACAGTGATATAGCTATTATTTATGTGTCTTTCGGTCGGTTTTAACTGTATCAAGCTGGGGGATGTAATGTTTCGAGAATTAATATAGTTTGTTATTTTCAACTATTTCGGTACTATCACATTCAGACCTGCACCAAAAATAGCGGAATTCCTTTATCGATTCCAAGAAAACCCAGGTTCTGTGATTATACAACAAATTAGTTCTCTGCTCTTACTAACAGTTTTTTTTATAACAATGACTGAATGATGCTGCCACAGAGAAAACGTCAAGAGTTGTGTCCCAACAGGAAACTATGTTAATTAGACTTTGCAGATTAAACTTTAGTTAGTGAAAGTCTACTTATAAGTTTAGCTATGGCAAATAAAATCTACCAGCACCACTTTTGGATTGTAAATACAATTATGACTTGCCAAGTTGCTGCAAAAATAGAGTAATAATTATCTAAATTATATCTTGGGGATGACCATAATGGTTGTAAACTTCCCTTCGCGTCGATGTCGACTCATACAGCGCGGCGTCAGCATCTTCAAGGCTCGATATAGCGACTCTAGCCACAAAAAGGAAGAAATATCGAAGTAATCCTTAAAGAATAATCATTCTTGGGCAAGGACGAAGCGAGCGAGGGGCCCAAGGAGTTCGGACCCCTAAAATTTTCAATTTTTAAAATTACTTATTTAGTAAACGATTATTATTATTTAAATAATTCAGTATTACTGACATGTACGCCTGAAAGATCGTTCTCAATAAAGAAACGGCTCAAGAACGTTTTAAGGAACAAAATGTAGCCTAACTCTCTGTCCACTACGGGAAAATATCAGTTATCTGGACCATCCCCTAGACTTACTCCTGGCTACGTACTTGTTCTAGGACTCAAGAAGTGGGACAAGAACTTCTACTCAAAGTACTTGGTACTTTGTCTCGCTTAAAACAAAATCGCGACGGTATTGGCCATTTTATCGAGACAACTTAAAACCTCGTCAGAAGGTCATCACCACGACTTACATCTGTATTAATCTGGCAAATAAAACACAATATTCAATTATTGTAAATTTACTCTATACAATATGAGGCTGAGTGGTAGAGAGGACTTGATAGTTCTAACTCCGCCTCTTTAATAAAGGCATTCTTCATTTCGTTTTCTCATCGGTAAGTTACTTTACTATTTACAAATTTACTTTTTAAAACATTCAAAAGAGATGTCTCACATGAAAGGGCTAATTTGTTTATAATTCAATTAAATAACTGTACAATGTTTAAACTTATATTGAAAACAATATACGAAACAATACCCAGTTGACAAGAGTAAGGGACTCTAACTTAGCCAGTACAATGTTAACAATAAGTAAAGAAACCCTTGGTTTTCTTTTTCTAGAACTTCAGCAAGTTGTTTTCGCTGCAACTCGGGGTGCAATTTACGTACCGGTCACGTGGACCTTTAGTGAACTTTGTAAGGGACAAGTTTCCCCTCTTCCCTTTTCTAACTTGCTGTCGGTTATTTAACTTGACTTTTATAAAACTTCGAGAGTCTCTCTTGATTTTTGTTATGGCTCGTGTGGAATCTGGGTACTGGGTCGTTGATTCGTCTGCGAGACCTTCCGTTCGTCTTATTCTATTAACACGAATCGTAAACTGGGTTAATTGTACAGAATCTAAGGGCAAAAATACGTATAAAATCCTTGTAATCAACTAAAAACCAGAAAAATGGTAAAAATTTAGTTAGTATGTAGTATGCACATTCAGTAGTATGTTCTTTGGTTGAAGTTTGTTTTTGACGATGGAAGGATAGTGAAGGAAACAGGATTTACCGGACATTTGCCATCGTTCAGTGATACAGCAAATCAGTAACACTACGTTTCGAGATCTGCAATCTGATCTCTTCCACTGGTGAATAACTAACCTAACATATAACTACAAACGAGGTCAAATTAACAAATCTTACAGAGCGTTGTGGCACGCAAGCGGCAGGAAACACAACTGCCATGTTGTGTGTCTATTGCATGCACAATAACTCTAAAACATGCACTTAATAGAAATAAAACCGTAATAATTATTAAAACTGAACTAAAGAATACAGGTAAAGATAGGTGTGCACTCACCGACCAACCACATAGAACTGACCAGTGGCCAGTAGTAAATGGCAATTTTCACAGCATAAACAAAATGGCAAGCATGCATTGATTGCAAACCCAGATATGTATAGAAATCAGTTTCAAAAGGACATAAATCATTAATCTTTTTTGAAAAATCAAATAGATCGAGAATTAAATACACACTTTCTTTAACATTGAAGAGTTGAAACTTGCCTTATTTTTTTATTTATTAAGTATGTATACTATTTCATGTAGTTTTAAAAATCATAATTTTATGCAAAGACAAATATTTATTTTATTTATATTTATTTGTTTTTCGTCTAGAGAAAAGATTAATTGATGTTCTGGTTTTGAAACTAGACGACTCAAATTGGCATTTCATTGATTCAAGAATTCCTATGCCCCTTCATTTTTAACCCAAAACCAGCTAATTAAATTAAAAACTAAACTTTTTAATATCTTTGTAATATGCGAGCCAAACAAACTGAACTGAACTGAAGTTAATGTTTTTCACGCAATGTTATTGCGCCTTCAAGAATTATCTCTCTTCATGAATACCCGCGCGTGTTCCTGCAGGGTTCTGAGATTGTTCCTTGTTCAGCAACATTTTAGCCCCTAGAGGGTGATACCATCACACGGAGCTGTCTCAGTTTAAACTGACAACTTACACTCTCCTTGGAGCCCCTCGCCTCAACTGCAACTTCTACAGCACTCCTTGTGATGATCCACTGGATTGAGCTTTAAACCAAATACCTTTATTTCCGTAAAAAACTTCTCGCATTGGCAACTAATGGCCAATTTACAATACTCTGATAAGGCTCTGGTAAAACTGCAATAAATGTCAATTTTACAAGATGCAAACACTAAATTATATTATAAAAAACCTATAATATTTATCTGTTAATTAATTAGTTCATGACTTTATCATGGACACTGTAAAATAATTTGATGATGAGAAATATTTTTAACATATACCTGAAATGTTTTATGGGCAGGTCTTCCTTTCTGATGCCAATTTTATTTCTCTACTACAGGTAGTAACTGAATAGTAAAAGGTTTTACAGAGCGCCATCTCTAACTTAAAATACGCCAATGGAAGAAAACATGATTTTCCGGACATTTTCCATCGTTCAGTGACTCAAAATGAGTAACACTGCGTTTCGGGATCTGCAATCTGATCTCTTCTTCAGGTTGCACTCTTACTGATCTGAAGAAGAGACCAGATTGCAGATCTCAAAACGTGTCCGGAAAAATACTATTTCCTTCACAATACTTCCATTGTTAAAAAAAAACAAAGAACTCCAGTAGGGTTATTAGTGCTGTTTAACTGCTGATTAATAATCAGCTGATTTTTGCATTTAACAGATGAGATTACCTGCTCATTGTTGTAATTTTAATGTACTTTGTTTTGTTTTGCGTAATTTATCATTCATATGTTCCAACTGTCAGGCAGTTTTGTTCCTTCCAAAAAGTTCCATCTGTAGTAAATCCCACTATCTTCTCACTCACCCAACGAGAAATATTAAAATTAATCCCAAACGGGTCCAGAGAACTGATATTTTCCCGTAGTTGACAGAGGGGGTCAGATTCCGTTATATGCCCCCAACGCTTAAACTTTTTTCAATGAACTTAGAACGTTATAAAACGATGTAGTTGAGTAACAGAACTAACATTCCATCAATCAACAAGCATTTCCATGTATTGTGATCGGTATTGTTTTCGCTGAATCGGTATTCTTATCTTTCTTGAGAATCCCGATTACGGCAGGCCGCGCGGCGGCATCACATGATTATTTAATTTTGCACGATACATAATTGCATTTCCATTACAATTCAATTTATATTTCTGATCAGCCCCTCTAGAATTTGATATTTTACTGATAGGTACTATCTCGAAGGGATGTTTTTCTTTCGTTGACATCAGCGCGGGGCAGCACCGAAGCCGGAGGCACTCGCATTTTGGGTGGCGGAGGTGATCAAGAATAAAAACAAGTTTTGTGTGTTTTTTTCAATAAAGAGTTTAGTTTTTGTTTGGTAACGTTTGTTTTTATTGAATTTTTGTGTTTGGAGAAATGTAAGGGTGTGGTCGATATAATACGTAAGTACCCTTTTTTCTTAGCTAGTAACCAATTGTAATTCATTATAATCATCCGTAAATGAAAAATTAGCGTTGGGGGCATAATGTTAGTTCTGTTACTCAGCTACATCGTTTTATACCGTTCTAAGTTCATTGAAAAAAGTTTAATCGTTGGGGGCGTATAACGGAATCTGACCCAGAGATCACGGCCACATTTTGTTCCTTAAAAATGGTCTAGACCCATTTCTTTGTTGAGGACGATCTTTCAGCAGTACATGTCAGGAATACTGAATTATTTAAATAATAATAATAGTTTACTAAAAAAGTAACTGTCAAAATTGAAAATTGGGGGGAGGTCCGGAACTGAAGTAAATCCGAACTTAGTTTTTCAGTTGAAATTTTGAATGTGCAGGATGGCTTGAATTCACATTTTGCAGTGAATTCAAAGTTGAGCAAGGTATCCTAAACTCAATAAATTAGACGGGTATGTTGGAACAAAGAATTATAAATTTACCAATCACTGAACAAAGCTTCCAGTACTCCAGCTTCCACAAAGGGTTCGAACCGACAAATTAAATTAACTGCAACGAACTAAATACAGTGAGCTTAATCAGAGAAGGTAAACTCGGGCCCAAACCAGATTACTAAGCCTGTATCGATCGTTTCGAGTAACTTTGTCACTGGAGGGATGGTACAACGAAAAATATGTCATTTTTTGGGTTTATAGTTGGCGAGACCTCTTTTGGTATGAATGGAAGTGAATGGTAATTTTGACTTGCAGTCAATTTATTACATGTTAGTGTTTTATTAATTAGTTCTACAACTTATGGATCTGTTAAGCCAAAATAATTTATCAAGAGAGGTCTCTTGCAAGTAAATTATAATATCATTGTAATATCATCAATATCATTGTAAGAAATTGGCATTTACAGGGTGTATCCTGATACGCCTGGATACATTCCAAACTTATTGAGACATCGATGTACAATCTTCACCATACGTATTAAAATAATTTTTGGATTTTTTGAATGACGAAACAAATTTCTCCCCCTTTTAAAAGGGGGGGGGTAGGTGGGGTAACTTTAAATTTTCAAATTGCAACCCCTATCGTGTGACATGTCATTTTAAAGGTCTTTTATCGAAACAAAATGACATGAACAAAACATCACTACGGTGATCCTAGCAAAAGTTATGGGTAAATAACCCATTACATTGTAATGCCACCTAGAAAAAGACACCAAAACCAAACCTCGCAAGAACCAATGAACCAAAACTACGCACACCATTAACATTAGTACTACGTAAAGGGATAAGCTGGGCACCTCAAAGCCGTACTAAAATATATCACGCATACATTGTGTTAAAATGCGCAAGACATTGGCACTATGTCTACAGATTATTATTTCTTTGCGTTATTTGCCAATAAATTTTACTATAAATGGCCTACGCCTTTACCTCTACAGGTGTTTTAGTGTCATTGTGTCTCTATTAAAATGATATGTCACAAGATAGGGGTTACAATTTGAAAATTTAAAGTTATCCCCCGTACCCCACTTAGAAAAGTGGGAAAAATTTTTCTTTATAATTAAAAAATCCAAAAAACTATTTTAGTAATCATGGTGAAGGTTGTACATGGATATCTCAATACGTTTGGAATATATCCAGGTGTAACAGGACTTAATTTCCCTGTATGTGTGTTTTACACACACACCCACCCACCCACACACACACACACACACACACACACACACACACACACACACACACACACACACACACACACACACACACACACACACACACATAAACATCTTACTCTATAGTTTCACTTTGTCATTATGTAACCAAAATATACAATGGCCACCGCAAGGTAGGATCATATCAATTTACCACTATTCAACAATTTATCATATTTACATCGGCTAGAAATATATTCAAATAAGGAAAGCAATATTATTTAGACTACAAAAGTGAATGCATTAACACCGATAACTTGTAGTAATCCAGCAATACAAAGTGCTCCATTAGTGCGATAGGTAATTTTCATTCGCGAGGGAAATTTTGTCCCGCTCTACAATGTTGGCAACATTATCCACGCAGGTGGCCACCGGATTTGGTAGATTACCGACCGTTCTGTTACCGCACTGAAATATTGTATAGTCCAGGAGGCCAGAGCCAATTTGTATTGTATAAGCACGCATCTTGGTTTTTTCCTGAAATCGATGGATAAATTTATCCCAATTTACCCTTTAGAAAAAAATGGTCGTCAATCGCACTAGTGTTGGTGGATGTCGAAATGGGAGGGGATGAAAAGGGTTAAAATATTAAAGAATGATTTGTCTCAGATCGTATTTTTTGTGTTCACACACTTGAAGATAACGTTAGACACGTAAATAAATGTTAAATCAGCTTCAGCTAACCGTATATAAGTCCTTAAACACGAGGTTTGATTATACCAGTGTTGTGTATCTAGTATAACCAAAGCTTTTAGTTGTATGTGGTTGGCCGGTAAGTGCAGACCTATGGTGACATGTATTGTAAAGTTTAGTTTTAATAATTAGTGTTTAGTTTTTATTAAGTGCATGTTTTAGAGTTAGTGTGCATGGAATAGACGTACAACATGGATGTTGTGGTTCCTGACTTGTGCGTGTCACAACGCTCTGGTATGTTTTGTTTACTTTAACCTAGGTTGTAGTCGTGCATTAGTTTAGCCATTTACCTGAAGAAGAGATCAGATTGCAGTTCTCCAAACGTAGTGTTTCTGATTGCATTGGATCACTGAATGATGGCAAATGTCCGGAAAAATCCTGTTTCTTTCATAACCCTTCCATTATAAAAAACAAACTAAAAAAACAAAGCTTTCAATCTCTTATTCAGCTGTCGGACGGTAATTTATAATAACACGAGCAATTTAGCGATGAATTGTTAACTCCAAGCTATTACTAGCTGTTAACTACTACTATCAATATTCTAGAAACCGACAGCAAATTTGAACTGTATAAGAGCACAATTTGTTTTCTTCAAATCGATACAGGAACTTATCGTATGAAATAAATCGATCTTCAGCTATGATAGTATTGGTAGAGGTCAAAATGAGAGGGTATCAACAACATTAAAAACAAAAGATATGTTTTTCCTGAAATGATATATTTTTTTAGTTTTATGCACTTAGAACCAACCGGGCACATAAATTGAAGTCACATCACCGCCAGACAACTACAGATTGAAAGACGCCACTTTCAGGATCTGTGTATGTTTGGTCAGCTGATACTGAATTAATATTCTTTACGTATCTGCCGGTTGTTCATAAGTGAACAAAGCTAGAGAAAAAAATATTAGGAGAAACTAAGTTTCATATTCTTAACCCTTTCAATACCGCCATTTTGACCTCCACCGAAACTAGCGTGGCCGACAATCGATTTATTTCATAGTAGAAACGCCTGTATCGATTTTAAGAAAAATAGAATTGGGTGATTATACAGTGTACATTGACTTTTGTATCATAAAATATAATGTTTAATAATTTTGAAGGTTATGAAAGAATTCTGAAAGGACTATTAAGTATTTAACCCACCAACCCATTTTAACCCAATTTTCATAGTTTTCCATACAATTGCTTTATTTAACTCCTGCAACATGTTGTTTGTGGTTGTTGTTTATAATATTGTTGTTGTTTTTGGCTGAGCGTCAGCGAAGCCTATCACTCGAAGAGCTAGAAAAATGTAATTTCTCTCTTACTGTCCCTCTGTCCGCACGATAAATCGAAAACGGACAGACCTGAAGAATATTGAAATATTACATTCAGTTTCATGTCTGAATATGGAATATCGAGTTTGATGAGTTTTGGTATGTGCAACAATATTATCATTAATCCAGGTTTGAGTTTTGATATACTAACAGGAAAGGATGAAATCGTTAATTTATAACAATATAATTTTTACAGTAACGAAAAACAAACCGCAGAAACGGATCATTAAATAGCGTATACCGTACAATAGATTAAAAAAATGACAATTTTAAACTTCCATTGTCTATTTTCTGCTTTGTATTCTCGATGGAAGTTACCAGGAAGAATAAAAAATGTCTTGTATTAATTCCATTTTCTAATTACATGAAAAATTTGTTCTGTAAGGGAGTATAATATTTAAAGCCTACATGTCTGAGCTTGTTAAAAAGAGAAAGGCCCAGTGCAGAACAACAGCTCAGCCTGGCTCCTGAGTTGGCTAATGAGTGCGCCAGATCACGTGACGCCTGGGGCTGTTCATTACCAGGAAATAACAGCGGGGAATACGTCCTTCATACCGCTTCCGCTGGTCTTAGCGCTCAAGAGTGGCGCGACACCGCTTCTTGTGGCGGTTTAAAACTCCTTACACCGAGGGAAGACAATATTTGTGAGGTAAATCTTACCAATCCCTATACGACGGTTTATCCTGCCTACTACAGGATGTCACAATGAGCCCAGAGTAATTTTCACTGAAAACCTGAATTTTCTTGAAATCGATAAAGGACTATTTCCTGAGAAAGAAATTGATCGTCAGTTACGTTTTGGTGGAAATCCAAACGGAAGAGTATAAAAAAAACTTTAATCAGAACTTTAATTTAATCAGACTATATTTTTTCTAGCTTGATACACTTAAAACCTACCGTCAGACAAAGATAATAGTTATTTCACCGTCAGGCACAGATAATAGTTATATCACAGTCAGACAAAGATAATAGTTATATCGCCGTCAGGCACAGATAATAGTTATATCACAGTCAGACAAAGATAATAGATATTTCACAGTCAGGCACAGATAATAGTTATATCACAGTCAGACAAAGATAATAGTATATCGCCGTCAGGCACAGATAATAGTTATATCACAGTCAGACAAAGATAATAGTTATATCGCCGTCAGGCACAGATAATAGTTATATCACAGTCAGACAAAGATAATAGTTATATCACCGTCAGGCACAGATAATAGTCATATCACAGTCAGACAAAGATAATAGTTATATCACCGTCATACATATAATAGTTAAATCACCGTCAGACAGATAATAGTTATATAACCGTCAGACATATAATAGTTTTTTTACATTCAGACACAGATAATAGTTATATGACCGTCACACAGATAATGGTTATATTACCGTCAGACAGATAATAGTTATTTCGACGTGTTTCGCCTCTTCAGACAGCAGATTTCATATGACGGTGCCCAAGTCGAGGAAGGGCCAAAAGAAGGTACATTGGTGAACAGAAACAATAAGTGAGATGAGGCTAAGGATGAGAAGATATGGTAAAAGATGGAGAAGGACACGGACTCAGAAAGACAGAAGAGCTTATGTCACAACGAGAACAGCTTATGTATAGGAAATCAGGAAGGGAAAGAGGAATGCGTGGCAGAAGCTTCTGGATGAAGACGGTGAAAGGGACCCTTGGGGGAAGGCCTACAGGGTCATTATGGAAAGATCAAAGAAGGAAACAACATTGGTCAGTATGAAGAAGGAGGATGGAAGTTTCACGAAGACGATAGAGGAGACGCTGAGAGTAATACTGCAAGGTATGTTGCCAGATGCCAATCAGGACGAGGATTCTAATGATCAAAGAAATGTAAGAACACAAATGGAACTAGTTAGCAGGGGGTTGGAGGAACCAGAATTTCCAGAAGAGGAGTTGGATTTGGCAGTAAAGCAAATGAAGAACGGAAAGGCTTCTGGCCACGATGGCGTGAAGATAGAGGTAGTGAAGAGGATGTACGGAAGGATAAAATGACATCTGCTCATCCTATACAATAGGATGTTGGCAGAAGGAAGATTCCCATCAGTGTGGAAAAAAGGAGTGGTAAAGATATTCTTGAAAAATAAGGACAAGGATCCCAGTGAGGTGAAATCGTACAGACCAGTGACACTGCTTTCAGTCTTGGGAAAGTTAGGCGAAAAGTTTATTGTAATAAGAATGAGAAGATGGCTTATTAAGTGATAGGCAGTTCGGATTTAGGGAGGGAAGATGAACAGTGGATGCGTTGACGAAAGTGAAGAGGGATGTGGAGGAGACCGTAGAAAAATATGTGCTGGCCGTTTCCCTGGACATAGCGGGTGCATTCGACCCGGCATGGTGCCCAGAAATCTTAAGAGTACTAAGGATGTGGAATTGCTCGAGGAGCTTGTATTGTTTAATTATAGATTACTTCCAAGGTAGAAATGTGTTACTCAGGGTAAGAAATGGAGAGGCAGATCAGTTGTAGGACCACTCCTGTGGAATGTGATGTTCGACAGCCTACTGAGATTGGATCTAGGGGAAGAAGTAACAATCACTGCATATGCTGACGACGCACTGCTGATAGTCAGAGTACAGAGTACACAACAGTTGGCTGATAGAGGTAGTAGGGCCGTAGAAAAGGTAATAGAATGGGGACAACAAAGGAAGCTGAAGTTTTTAAAAGGAAAGACAGTGACAGTGATGTTGAAAGGAAAGCTGGTAAGACCACCTAGCCTGTTAGTGGAAGGAGAATATATACGTTGCAAAAAGGAAATGAAGTACTTAGGAGTGGTAGTAGGATAGAGGATGAGTTTTGAGAAACATGTGAAGGAGGTGTGCGAGAAAATGAAAGGAGTCTACGCCAAACAGGCAGGACAGGCAAGAGCCAATAGGGTATGACAGGGAGGCACCTTATGATGCTATACAAAGGTTACGTGGAGCCGGCGATGTTGTACGGATGTAATTTCTGGGGGGAAAATGTCCGAAAGATTGCACTGAAAAGGAAATTGCTGAGCATTCAAAGAAGAGTTCTTCTGAAGGTAGCAAAGGCATACGACACGGTTTCGCATGACGCAATCAGAGTGCTGGCAGGGGTGACACCGATTGTCCTGCAAATAGAAAAGAAGGTGGGAGGATAAGGAAGAAGGAAGGGACGCCGCTGGAAGAATGGCAGAGGCGCTGGCAGGAAACCGAAAAAGGCAGGGAGACCTTCGAATACATGCCGGACATCAGAAGGAGACTGCAGCAGAAGTGGGAAATGGATCACTATCTGACACAGTTCGTCATTGGTCACGGGAATTTCAAGGCGAACCTCAAGAGATTTAACCTGGTGGAGGAGGAGAGGTGTGAGTGCGGAGACCTGGAGACCGCAAACCATGTGTTCATGGAGTGTGAACTGTTTGAGGAGAAAGAAGAGACCTCAGGCAGGTGATGACATCGATGCATCTACAATGGAGAAGAGGCAACTTTGACTTCGATGAAGAGACTATCAAAGAGCATAGAACTGCAAGAAAGATTGGAATAAAAAGAGAGGGAACAGAGTTTAAAAGCTTGAAAGTAGAAGAATGAAGAAGAAGAAGAAGAAAAGGAAGAAGAAGGGCAAAGACGCAAGGAAGAGAGAAATTAGGATCCCTATGATTCTCATCGCACAGATTAGGGTGATGAGGGGAGACGTACTGTTAGGCTAGACACAAGCAAGAGTGTCGAGAAGAGGATTAAGAAGCCGAAACCCGAAGAGAAGAAAGAAGAGAAGGCAAGAGGCCTGGCAAATAAGTCACAGACTTGTGTCAGGGCTGGAGGTGTGTACGAGGCCCCAGCACGTCTCTCTCTCTCTCCCTCTCCCCCCCCCCTCTCTCTCTCTTCAAGTACCATCCCAGCAAGATAAGAGACTAATCTCTAATACTAAAACCTTCCTGGTTAAGATGATCTGATAGAACTTGTCTCTATTATGTCTCTTATCTCTTCATGTCTATCGAATTGTTTTTAGTAGGTAAACAGACACACGCCAACTATAGCATGGATAGTTTGAAGGTTTAGCTTGGAACAGTATCAAATCACAGGCAGATATGATAATTTTTTAGCGTGCAAAAATATCAAGCTCACGTCTGGATTCGAACCCTGGCCCCTGAGGTGTTAGGCCGAGACGCTAACCACTGAGCTACGAGGGTGGCAACAACAATTTATCGATTTCAACAAGTAATACCGAGTACAGCTTTGATGTAAACACGTGTTTTCCTACTTAGAAAGCAGACCACGTAGAACGCATAACCAACAAATGACACCAGATTTCAATAGAGCCCCTCATTTCTTTTTTGAAATGGCTACCAAGCCCTAAAGAGAGGATTCTGGAACGTTAAAAGCCCACAAAAACTTATAGTTAGTCATGACAAATTTTTCAGATAAAAAAGTAAAATTGAGCAGTTTTTAAAGGGTTTCCCAAACTGTGTACAAGCGTGTTACTCAGTAAGCTCCATTTCCAATCACTAAAAAATAATTTTTAAAACAAATCTTTTTAAATTTGTCAATTTTAAGTCTATACGTCACTTCATTCTCAAAATAACGTACTGACAGACAGATATAAATTAAGGTTTTCCCTCTCTCGAGTGATAGGCTTCGCTGACGCTCAGCCAGTTACTGGGCGACCGTACTATTGTTGCGCCAAGCCGTGGAGCACAGAACACAGCTATCTGCAAGTCATCAATATGCACCCCGTGTTTTGTCAAGCTCAAACTAAATGTTTCACCTTGGATCGATCGGGTCATATAAGTCTATCCGGGGGTCAACGCCAATATCGGGTAGAATTTGCACTTCAAAGGCATCATTGAATGGTAAACAATCGATTGTATAGCATACAATCGAAGAGCGATCATCGATACAAGGGGTGTTTGAGAAAACTGAGGGGAAAACTGCAGTAGATTATTCAATGGGCTGAACCAAAGCTTTGCTTTGGCTTGAGTGGAAAAGATCTAAATGTAATAAAAGTAGATATAGAAAAAGAAATTCAGATTCGTGATAGAAGACGAAATAGGCAAAAGAGAGGAAGAACATAGTGAGCTAAGGGGACGTTTGTGTTATCACGCTCCCCAATAGGCAGGGAGTAATGGGAAATAATAATAATAATAATAATTACATAAATGATCTCAATTCATACATTAGTCATCACTGTTCTGTGCCTTCGGTAGGTACTGGGTTTATAGTGATTGTAAAATCTGTTAAGATTTATTTTAACCTTAATACTATTCAAAGACATGATAACCAAGTCACAAAAGACGATAAAAAGGTAAAGTCACACATTGTTAACAGTCAAAGAGAAATACGGGGTAAGTGGAATACAGTGCAGTCTCTGTGCACTGTTTTTCCATTCCGAGCTGAAGCAATGGCTTATGGAATGGATTTCAAATCTAATTGTTAGTTTTACACTATATGGCTTCTGAGTATCAACTAGATACCAGAAGAGGTCTATTGTAAGGGAGGTGTCTCAGGTGTCAAAACGATGTAAAACGTCCGTCCAGTCAATTCCCTCTTGGAACCTCTAGCAAAGTCAATTCAATTGACTGAAGGCTCTGCTATTGGTAGTAGCCATACCGCTAAGATCAAGTAGCAAGGAATTGTTCACAAAATATTTTCTGAAGAAGAACGATCCACAAAAGATTCCTTCTGACGATTAAGGTTCAACACATGTAGTGCAGTGCTGTGGCCAACACAAAGGCAGTCGCCGAAGTGTGATCGTTGTGTTGCGGGAGTACGTTGATCGTTGAGCGCTGACTAACTTTTTGGTAAAGGTTAGGAACCATTTCTTCCATTCCATGGTCGTTGACTCCGCTCGGAATGAAACAACAGTGCGAAGATATAAGACTTTATCACGTGTTTTTCGTCATCTTACTGGATCTCTCAGATAAGTATCACAGATTTCAGTGATCTATTCTACGACACGGTTTTTGGTTTACAACAAAATTTGGGATGGCGTGAAGGTAAAATAAATTGTTACCTTGAGTCAAAAGCAACAAACAAAATGTTTAAAAATAAAAGTACCACATAGAGCAAGAAATTATCAGAAATCATTTCCACACCACTCAATCATAATCTTATTACAACACTGATGCCGATTGTTTCATTCGTTTAAAGGTTTTATACTTTATATATATATATATATATATATATATATATATATATATATATATATATATATATTACAACAATATTATAACTATTCCGAATTCTAGATGGAGATGAAAATGTTAGTATTAATAATTTATTTTTCTCAAGTCTTGTTCGAAAGTAAGAACTAGCCCCAAAATCATGTTCCTTAATCTATTTACATACTGATGTGGACACTTCGTTTTGCATTCCTACTTAAAATTTGCCTCAAACCCTAAGTTTTCGAGTGTGCCGAGTCAGACACCGTGTCAACAATACTGACACGAAAGAAGATAACGCGCGCGAAGAAGAAGTGGGGGGGGGGGAGATCAGCTGAATAAATATGCTGTCAAAAACACCCGGCTAACAAGGGGGGTGGGTGTTGCTCATTTCAGGGAAACTTTTCACTCATGTGTACGTGAGATAAATTTATGTGAAGATGTATTAGATATGCAATTTGTCGCACCCTCGGGTTTAAAAATAGCTGGCTGAGTGGTAGCGAGGTACATCACTAGAAGGGTTTCCAACTTTCAATTCTGTCTGTCTGTCGATATTTCGAGGTCTAACTGACCTACAGACTTCCAATTTTGCATGAAGCTTCTTTTCTAACAAAGAACTTCGAGTTCGCTCGGATTTGGCTGAGCATTAGCTGACATTATTGCATTGGTCTTATGGGTAACCATGATGGTAACAGGAAAAGTGTAGAATTTCGATCATGTGGCTATTGAACACCTGGACAAATATGGTGGATTGATTGGTTCGTAACATTTTCGTTACACTCTATTGGATACTTTGTAACAATGTATTTATTTAAACGATTTATTTTAACATTTCCCTCCATGGAATCTGGCTGAGCGTTAGCTTATAACTCAGGATCATATTTCAAGACTAAACGGAAATATAAATTTGATTTTTTTTATTTTGCTTAGCTATTACCAAAGGTTCTGGGAAAATTTCTTGTCTGTCTTTCTATATGTCTTTGTTTAGGGTTTCCTCTGTACAGTCGAGCCTGGATAAAATGAATTTCAAGGGCTAAGACGAAAAATCGTCTTATCGAGGTATTCTTAATAAAGAGCTTCGTTTTATTGAGGTTTAATACTGCAGTTATTCGTGTTATAGAGGTTTTTCCTCGATCTGAGATAACGGCTATAATACGAAGGAAGTACTGTTAACGTAGCTGAAAATATCTTTCAGTGTAAGCCTACGTAAATATAACTGCAACAATTTAAAAAATACAGTATCCATGTATGTATTAAATCATTATACTTTCATTCAAACAATATTTCTCCCCGAAAAAACACATCAGTACATATTGATGTATTAAGTTTCTCTTGCGTTATTTGTTGACAGTTCATGTCAATCACTCTCCGCCCGTGCATCCTCATTATCAATTTCAGCTGCTTCATCTTCTTGAGGATTCGAGAGTTGAACAGAAGCCAGGATATCTTCATCCGTTAGATCTTCACATACTGCTACATCATCATTGAATTCAAAAAATTCTTCAAACTCCATTTCTTGGCCCCTAGTACGTCGCTATCTTTGCTCCAGTCCAGAAGAGGGATGGGTGGGGTGCATCAGCTGTGATTTCATGTCGGGTCACTGTTTGTTTTGAAAACTATGTACTATAGAGGTCGAGAGCGTAAACATTCGTCATATAGAGGTGGTGTTCGTCTTGTAGAGGTTCTGTGTTAAGATTATTCGTTGTATAGAGGTTAATCAGTCTTAGCCCTAATCACCAAAAAATTAGTCTTATGGAGGTTTTTGTCTAATTTATACGTTGTATAGAGGTGTTTTTAGCATTGAGTGTTACGCAAGTTTTAAGGTGTTTTGAAATAATTCGTTTTATTGAGGTTCGAACAACGAGGTTGTACTGTATATCTCAAGAAAAATTGAGCTATGGTCCTTCATTTTGCATTTAACCCAATTTCAACTTGGCCAACGTCGCTTTTGATAATGGGCATACCCTTCTATAGATTTAGCCAAGATCTGACATCTATCTATCTATCCTAAGAATATCTCAGAATGATTTCAACTTTAGGCTTTAACTTTTGCATGAACTAGATTTCTACATAGAAAAGAAGGAGTTCGATGAAGGTGTGTCTCTGTTCATGGATTTTGACTGAGAACCACTGAAGACTTTCACTCAGTAGACTACCAGATTTTTTCTTTTGCTGTTTAGGGACTGACAAATTTCTTTCCTGTCTGATAATCAGTCTGTCCGCAGGATACTTCGGGAATGAAATGAGCTATAGACTTTGTATTCGGCATGCAACTTGACAGTGAAACCTGTTACATACACTACATGTGGTGTAGTGTACTCACGTCTTATTTATATTTTATTAACAGCATTGAAGTTATTGGTATAAATCATATTCCGTCTAAGAAAGCGCTAGGAAGATCCAAGTCGCTTGAACTTCATTCTTCAATATAAAGAGTTTATTAAAGAGATGATTGGACAAATTTGGATTGTAATTGATTTTGACCGTGACTAATTGATTAAACTAGCTACCATAACTACTGGTTAGCCTTTCATACATGTATCCCTTTAGATACATCATCCAGGCTCTTAGTGCAGTGTCTGAAATCTAGATCAAGATCTAGACGCTGCACTAAGTGGAAGGTGAATTGATCAACCCTTCCCGTCACAGCTACGTCATATCAATCAGTTCTTTACATTGACGTAATCCATGGAAGAATAGAACTTTGAAATGTGTGAGCAATTTCCAGAATAAATAAAAAGTTGACAAAACAAGGATGTTTCTTTTTGTAATACACATTTTTCACATCACGCACCCAACAATGAAGCTCGCAAAACAACAGTGTCGCAGTGTTAACAGTGTTTTCACCGCTATGTCCAACAGTTATCTCAAAGTGAATATATATACGTATTACAAAACATTTCACCATATAAAAATTGTAATCTGTTAGCCATTAAAAAGTCACGTTTATTTTTAAACATTTACATTCAAGGAAGCTGGAGTTGTTTCCACAAACTCGGTTTTACTGTCTCTGAAAACAATCCACTCTTTGGAAAACTCATTTCCTTGGCCATTTTTTACGATCAGGGGAGACACATGCTTTTGGGGAGTGGTAGAGACAGACGGCGCACACTGGGGGGGGGGGGAATCTTGGCACTTAAATTGTGAAGGTGAACTTCCACTTCTTGCACGAATAAATAGTGCAATAAATGAGGAAATTGTTTATTTTCGTCTTCCATTGTTTCTTTTCAGATAACAGTAAACTTTTATGAATAATTTCTCTTTGAAACTAGACGACCTATTTATTTGTGTTTTATGATATTTTAAACTTTTCATCAGCGTTTATTCTTCTATTTCAATGAAATTCAAGAAATACTTAGGATTAAGTGTCCTTGTTAGAAAATAATTCTAGTCCATCAAGGTTATTAAAAAATCAGATTTTCTATTATTTTGAAAAAAGGCTGGACATTACTGTATTATACGGAATAAGAGGCAGTTTCTAGAGCATTCGCACACTCTCGAGAAATTGTTAAAAACGTAATTTTGTCGAACATTTTTTTGAAATTTATGCATCATGCTGTAACGTTCAAATATCCATTTCTTGCTTCTACTTACAAAAAACATGGCTATTACAAAGTTGCAGTACTTCTGTTTTTTTACCGAATTTTCTACTGAGTGTTTCTGAATGCTTAGACGCTTTAAAGGCCAATAAGTCTAGAGTTAAACATGGAGATTATGTTAGCATTTAGAATGTGATTTCAAATTAGTTTGTTGAGCTGAAATCATTAATCTTACATGTGTCTATTTTCGTCCCTGGCAGTGATATAAATAGTGTGGGTACAAGGAGTTACTTCTGATAGTAACAGCGTAAAATGCGTTTCACTAATCACATACAAGCAATAAAGACGCCATTTTTGTTTTTAGTTCAATGAGCTATATATATCACCATGTAAAATAATTCTCAGTATTCGTTTAAAATATATGACTGACGATGTACGTTATGAAAGGATAACAAGATTTCGATCATTTGCCACTACGTTTCGAGGATTGAAATCTACCTTCTTCTTCAAGTGTAAAAATAATAATGGGCAATGACAAATCATTATTGTGCTAGATTTCTGCTTTCTTGATGTAGTAAAAATTATACATTAAATTATAACATAACGTCCAGAGTATTCGGTATATTACACCTGATGAAGAGGATAGATATCAATTACTCGAAACGTAGTAATTAATTTTGGTTCCATACAATGATGGCAAACGTCTAAAATCTCTTATGCTTTCAATGGTTTTCCACACTTGCTGTTTATTCATACAGTAAGTAACAAATATTTCTATCTTAATATTTTTCAGAGTAATAATATACAGTAACGTTCAAAACTCGATCTAAAATTTATTCGTTTTAATTAGTCTGATTTTATTTCCTGCCACAGCCTCCATCAGAATAAACTAACCCACTTGGAATTAAGTATTTTTGGTCCCGTGATTAAGTATATTATTTATAACGTGGTAGTGAAAATGTCATTGTTGTTTCCGCATTTAGTACCAACACAACGAGCTGTAATGCGAACGTGATGAAAACATGCGAGCTGTTATTAAATAACAGTAGAAATCAATAGGGCCACTCTGACGAAGCTATAATTGGCTTCCGATAAGGTTCCTCGATAGTCGGTTATTTAAAGACCCTAGACACTTGCACTAGAACACGAAATTACTTCTAAAACTAGTAATGATTCAAAAATACACGGTAGCGTGGCCCGAGCGGTCTAAGGCGCTGGTTTAAGGCACCAGTCTCTTCGGAGGCGTGGGTTCGAATCCCACCGCTGCCACTAATATTTTGCTGACTCTACTCTAGAACAGATTGCATTGTAAAAAGTTTGATTACACTACAGAATTATTTATTTATAAAATTATATTTTCTGATGAAAATATACAAAATTATATAACTAAATTTTGGAATACTTTTAGTAAACTTTTTATAAAAAGTTCATTATAATACACAGCATACATAATAAAAGCATCAAAGTAACGCTGCTTAATTCTTTTTTTTTCAATTGATACGTGTTTCGGAAATTATTCCATGATCACAGATGCATTGTAAATTCATAAAAAATTGTAAACGAATAAACAATATTAACACATAAATGGTGATGATATTCTATATTGAACTATAAATCATCATCGTTTATAAGTATTTTTGATAAAATTAGATAGTGTATTGTCATTCCTAGACTACTTTCGGAGCCATTATAAATTAAAATTTAAACTGTACTGTCCAAAACACAGATCTATAAAATCGTATGTTCCTGCAAATTTTTAAGAGCCAACATAACATTATGAAAAATCTGTATAAAATGCACTAAAATGAATCTTACAAATCAAACACAAAAAGTTTCAGAACGATTCGAAAATATACAAAATTTATTATTATTAAAATACAATAAATAAAATGTAGGCTCTAGAATTATAAAATATTTTCTAAACATTTATGAAAATCGTTCAAATTTAACGAAATTGTTTTAAACAGCTCGCACACCCTGAAAGACATATCAAAATTTTATGAAAAAAGTCTTGAGTACTTAATCATTGTGCTAAACAGTAAAATTAGTCCCTAATAAACTGAGCGTGAAAAAATATATTTTCCTCACTACAACTATAATTTACATTACTATTCGAGGAAAGATCACAAAAAAACAAGGTGGCAATAAAAGAAATAAAACTAAAAGATAACTTAAATATCGTTAAAATTGGGCAAAAGAAACCAAAATTTTACAATTTATGAAAAAGTAAATGTATACTAAGAAGAATGAAAGTAATATTTTAAAGAACATAAGAGTGATCTAAGTATATTGAAAAATGAAAAGCTGTCACTAACAAATTATCTCTTAGAAAGATTTATGGTTTATCAAGAGAATGTTGACACATTTAAAAAGTTCAAAAACATCTAAAGCGTTGACTAAGAAATACTAGATTTATTCAATATTTAGTACTTGAGAATGGTTTACTGATTTCCACATAAAGTTAAACAGAACTGATTAATAAATTATACAATCGCTTTAATTTACAAAAATATGTTCCAAATTCAAAAGAAAATGCCATAGATTTTCATACAGTATCATAAAAGATTATTTTAAAGAACTTGTCCTATCAAATTCAGACGAAGCAATTGTTGACATTTCTTCATATTACAATCTAAAAATTAATAAATTAAAAATAATCGAAAATATTTTAGTATAATCCAAATATTAAAGGACGACTATGTTCAGAATGTGAATATGAAAGGCAATTACTAATTAATGAACTTATAACTGTAAATACGTATTTTGAATTGAAATTTGTATTTTATTTTGAGCCAATTTCAAAAAATGATTATTCGCGAACAAAATAACCAACCGAATGCAGGATTAGAATGGACTTTAAAAATATGATTTCGGACATAATTCTTTAAATGATGAATCATCTATTGTATTACCAAAAAAGATTCAAGATAAAAAAACTTGTGTTAGTGTTCAAAATAAAGATTACTGTTTTTATTACGCAATTGGAAGTGCTGCTGAATGACCAAAATCTCATGCAGAAATAGTTGTTAAACAGTATAATTGTTATAGTCTTGATAAATCCTTGAATATTGTTCCAATGCGAATATAAGAAATGTATAGCGCAAAATTAAATATTGGTTTATTGTATAGACAACAAACAACAAGTTAAATCTCGTAATGTTTTCATAACGTCTTAAGTAAATTCATAATGATCCATAAATCATTATAAATAGTTCGTAGGATGTTGTTGTTTTACAAGTCGGGGGGGGGGGGGGGGCGTATCAGATCATTAACGTTATATCTAGTATCAAATGTAACAAGTAATATGTACAAACCTGTATGTTATAGAAAACAATCTGAAGAAGATTTACTAAATTTTCCAACAAAATAATTTGGCAAAGTCAAAAAATTGTCAAAATATATATGAAAAACAAAATTCTAAAACAAAAAACCTATGAAATTAACGGAAGAAAATCTAAATTTATATTAAATAATCTAATTCTAATTTCTGAAACAAAGAGATTATTGTCATTTAAACGGGAAATTTAAAAGTGATGCTCACAAAATTTGTAATTTACCTCTTAAATGTCCTAAAAATATTCTCGTTATCTGTCATAATATGTCAAAGATTTGAGTAGAGAGTTAGTGGATTGAAATCGAAAATGTATTTGTGCATACATTTTGTGTATACAACTTCAAATACAGTGATAATTTAGATAAGTATTGTGGATAAAGCAATAAATAAATATATACATATATATATATATATATATATATATATAAATGAGTGGTTATCTATATGTCCTTTATAAAATCGTAAATTATTTGATTGGTTATTAAAATTTGTACGTATAAGTATTGCGTGGCAAAAATATTTTTTCAAAGCGCCTGCACATCATGAACTGCAGTTGCGTGACAGAAACATATATTAAACAGCTAAAGACTATTTGAAGGCGCTAAGTTTTTATGTATATTTGGCTTTAAGATAAATTCCTCGTTGAACTTAAAGCTTGGGTGTTGGACCACTTTATAATAGTGTACACGTACGTGTACAATGGCTATAAACATGCACAGATTTTCTTGATCGTGGCAACAAGGAGAACTCTATATCGGTGTTGGATGTATTCACTACAACCAGAAGTGCTCATATACGGGCACAGGTTAGGAAAAGCGTGCGAAGCCGCGGAAACAGCTAGTTAGATGATAACATTGAGACAGTACCGTATGGTGTACACATATAGTAACATCTAATATCTTAGACGATACAAACAAAATTTGTAGGCTATATTTATTGGAAAATGATTATACCTCGTTTTCCCATAATACCTCGTCATAACGCCCTACAAATATAGATTGTAAGTTATTAAAATTCACAATGGGTTCTATAGAACTGCAGCAAAATGCAGCAATGACACTTAATATGAAATTTGATTATTATAGATTGGAGATTACATTACAAGGGTGTCCCAGTAATTAAAGAAGAGTGATGTGTTGTTTGCAAAAAATACATTATGTCACGGCAGCAGCTAAGATTGACGTCTTGTAGGGCTTGTATAATCGATTAAGTGATTATATTCAATGATTAGACGGTCCGTAGTTCCAGTAAGTATATTAAAGGTCATACATTTATATTTCAGATTATGTACATGCCGAGACATTCTATGGTGTCTCCTAGATGCGTGACAGGGAATCGCGACTGTCATGGGCGGAAGTTGCTCACAGACTGAGCTCGCGACTTCCCCCTCCACTCCACATTACCAGAGTAGGCCACTGCGCATCATCGCCAGTAGGTTACTGCGCATCATCGGATAAAGGACCACAGGAATCTTTCGACCCGTACACTCTGCTTTACCCTACTTGTACTGTTGGAAATCCTATGGCATGTTGTTTGAACGACCGTCCCAAGTTCCACACATGCAAACGTTGGTGCTTTCCTTGAACCAGTCATGTCACTGTTACATTTGCAGAACAGTTACGGTGCTCAATGTTGAATAGAAACCATCGTCGTCTTAACTCTCGATATCCGCTCGTTAGTAAGGCAAAAGTAACGATTATAACAGTTAGTACAAACCAAACCCACAGTCACTTCTAGAGGGTAAACCACCTGAAACAGTCAGCACAATTCTCCATATGAAATCACTACACATCACTTACGCCTAATTTGAGGAGCAGTACTTTTCAATCAGTATAACGAACTATTACAATTGCTTATATTTCTTTAACGGTTTAAATCGCATTTTTGGACAGGCTATTGTTTTTAATGTCACGATCTTAGCTCTATATGTCTCGTGAAGACAAAAAAATAAAAATGTTTTTATCATTCCACTAAGAGTTGTAAACATTAATTTATGTCACCTTAAAACTTACGTAATAACGTCTAGATATACGTATATAAAATATTAACGATATGAAATATAACTCAAATAATATCTTTCTATATTAAAAATAATAAAAGACCGAATGTATAAAATAATAATAGTAGTTTCAACATCTTTATTTTTAAGATATATAACTATAATGTAAATTTACTCTGTAAAAACCTTACCGTTTCACTTTTCAAAAACTACAAGGTTGTGATAACTTGTACGTCTTTCAATATAATAAATACAACTATCCTATATTTTAAAATATAAAAAATGCATCGAGTTGTATTTATCCTTTAAATTTCATTACATGCATATTGAATATTTATAACATGTTCATAATTTAGATAGTTTTTCAAGAAATGCGCAAACTTATTAATACTGTGATGGCATTACGTTAATTAGCATTATTGTAGTAACAAAGCTTTCTTTCTATTTTATATGCATTGAAATTAATACTATTGTTTTTAATACGTCACAAATACCAGAGTATGTGGCTATAGTAAGTTTCCTCGCAAAAGTGGCCAGTCATTTTACAAATAATAAATGTGTATACAGGGTGATTCATGAAGTTCTCCCCCCACTTCTACAGCACATTGTACTAGTAAAAATAATGAAAAAATGTTATATAAACATAGGTCCGAAAATGCTTCGTTAGCGAGTTACAGCTAGCGAAAGATTTCGCCTGAATTCCTGGGTAAAGAGTAAAATAAAGCCATACTGAACTTTTGGAAAGGTTAATTAAGTAAGAAATTATCGTGGATTCTTATTTATTTTTACCTGATAAAGCTAATAAAATAGGTTTCAGAACTGTACCTGTAGTAGTTTTTGAGGGATTCAGGGTTAAATGCAAAAAATTGGGGCACGAAACAATGTTTTTTTAAGTTTGATGTACAATAACTTTGTTAAATTGGTAATAAATACATAAAATCAACAAACATTAATTGTAGAGAATTTAATTCTGAGAAAATTGATATAATCAAAGTCTAAAATAAAACAGAAATAAGTACCAAAAAATCGATTTTTATCCAGTATACAGTAATACATTACTAGCTGTAAAGAAATACCGTACGGTATTTAGTTAAAATAAAACAAAAACAAAAATGTTTGTTCCTTAATGATGAGATAAATTGAGAAAACAAGATTAACTGTTAAATAAATTTGTTTGTAAATAAAAATATCATGTTTTATTACGTTGTATTTTTTTTTTTAAATAAAAATTTACATCAAATGTTCGAAAATAAATGAAGCAAACATTTTCCCATTATTGTTTACTAATCATCGAAATGCAGTTTTTTGTTTTATTAATTTCTAAGTTGGTAACGCACGAATAACAGCTGATCAACAATGGTATTCTGTACTGTTACGTTAGAACTGTGTATTAAGTGGTGTTTTGCAAGCTACAGCAGGAGATCGGGTTCTGAGAATCGTGTTATTAAATGCAATTTTCTGTGAGTTATAATTCGATTGTTTATTCAGCGAAAAAATGCCTTACTTATTTACATCTGAGGAATACGCTGATATGGTTTTTATTTTGGGTTACTGTAATGGTAATGCTAGAGCTGCTGTAGAAGAATATGAACTACGTTACCCTAATAGGAGGAATTCCAGATACCAAAACAATTTCAGGAACTTTTCATACTCTTCGGAAACAGGATCACTACCAAGTACTAGAACCAATTATGAACGAGCTGTCCAACTTGACGATGATATTGTTATTAATGCTGTTTCATCGCAGTCCAGGTGTAAGTACACGACGTATTTCTAGGCGGATAGGAGTTTCGCAGTCAACGGTGTGGAGGTCACTTAATCGAAACAAATTTTATCCGTTTCATAAACAAAAGGTTCAACATCTACAGCTAGGGGATGGTCCACTTCGCTTGGAGTTTTGCAACTTTTTTGAATATTAATAATCAACTCTACAAGCGTATTTTGTTTACGGATGAGGCACAATTCACTTCGGGATGGGTGTCAATAACTTGCACAATGAACACTTATGGGCAGAAGAAAACCCACATGAGGTAGTGGAACAGAACTTTCAACACCGATTTAGCGTCAATGTCTGGTGTGGCCTTTTGCACAATCGGCTGATTGGGACCTTTCATATTACCTGGACGCCTAAATGCTGAGTTTCTATTTGCATTTTCCTTCAAGAAGAGTTGCCGCAGCTGTTAGAGAATGTTCCTTTACATCTCAGACAAAATTTGTACTTCCAGCATGACGGAGCACCTCCCCACTTTTCACGTGCCGTTTTCTGCTTACTTAAATCATCAATTTCCTGGACACTGGATTGGTCGTGGAGGGCCTCAACCTTGGCCACCAAGATCACCAGATCTATCTCCATTGGATTATTGCATCTGGGGATGGATGAAAGACATTGTATAACAAGACAAAAGTGAATTCCCGTGATGAATTAATTGCCCGTATTATGGATTCGGCTGTGCAGATACAGGGAAGTCCTGAAAAATTAAGAAACGCAACAAAAGCAATACACAAACGTGCTGCAAAATGTATTGATAATGATGGCCTCATTTTTGAACATCTATTATAAAAAGGTGCGTACGGTTGGCCCAACCTGATTAATTTTGCTTAAAACTAGTAATGTATTATACTGAATAAAATCGATTTTTTGGTACTTATTTCTGTTTTATTTTAGACCTTTGATTATATCAATTTTCTCAGAATTAAATTCTTTACAATTAATGTTTGTTGATTTTATGTATTTATTACCAATTTAACAAAGTTATTGTACATCAAACTTAAAAAAACATTGTTTCGTAACCCCAATTTTTTGCATTTAACCCTGAATCCCTCAAAAACTACTACAGGTACAGTTCTGAAACCTATTTTATTAGCTTTATCAGGTAAAAATACATAAGAATCCACGATATTTTCTTACTTAACTAACCTTTCCAAAAGTTCAGTATGGCTTTATTTTACTCTTTACCCAGGAATTCAGGCGAAATCTTTCGCTAGCTGTAACTCGCTAACGAAGCGTTTTTCGGACATATGTTTATATGACATTTTTTTCATTATTTTTACTAGTACAATGTGCTGTAGAAGTGGGGGGAGAACTTCATGAATCACCCTGTATATTTGTGATTGCTGTCTGGAGGTATTCTCTGCGGTGATGCTACACCATTAATTACCCAGATAAATCTTTTACAGGCAGAGAGAATCCATGTGGTCTCCTAGACGCGCGAGAGGGGAAACGCGGCTGTTAAAGGAGGGGCATCGGCGGGTGTGGAGGGAGGGATTACATAATTCTTCTATTCGATTACATAATTCGAACACTGTAATACAGTCTAGACGTGCCTTAAAGGGCAAACATGAGTTTTTCGAAGAAGGTTGCAGCTGCGGTCATAGTGTTAGATGAGCTAGGTGGATTTAAGAAGAAACTGAAGAAAAGGGTAATGTGGTCAAAGAATTGGTTACTAAATAGAAAGAGAATTAGTCACATGAATTTATTGAATTTTCTTAGGAATGATAGTCGCCAAGACTATCAGAACTATTTAAGGATGTCAGCTGAAAGTTTTAACATGTTATTGGACAAGGTTAAACCGCTTATAAAAAAAAGACACTATACTGCGAAACGCTATATCACCAGAGGAACGCCTCACTGCTACTCTCCGTTTTCTGGCTACCGGACGGTCTACATAATAAATGCTATCGGCAAATTTCGATACTCTTCAATAAATGTTGTTAAAAAATCAGGGCTCATAAATAACTTGGAGTCAGCCATGTTAACTCAAAACAAACAAAACACCTTGGCGGAACGAGTGGTGCGTAACGTTTGGCCTACAGTAGTGAAAACGGAATGAACAGATTTTTCGGTGGTAGGAGCACGAGTCCGATCCGTAATGCGCCATACACTGGCAAACTGATACTCGAGCCGAGCCGAGCCGAGCCGCACGGCAAGCAGTTGCGGATCCGGCTCGGCTCGCCTGAATTTGACTCGGCTCGGCTCTTTATTGTCCATACACTGACGGATTTGGTCCATTTCTAGGCGAGTCGAGCCAGGCTCGCGAGCCAGACTCGCAGGTGTATGGGGCCCTTTACTCTTCCCGCAATCTATTGTGTCTTGGTAATTTGGAATTGCCCTGCCAAAACAGTATGCCATTGCCTTTTTGTGCCTGATACAAACATGCCATACCCAAGATTTATTAACTTCAGAACAAAAATATTTGTTTACCTGCTACATCAGTTCCATTTGAAAAACTCTTTTCTACTGCAGAACTTCTCGCCAATGATCGTAGAATAATCGTAGAACTAGATTTAAGCCAAAACCCTCGATTTTTTACACTGCAACATGATGTAAAAATGCATGTTTATCTATTATTTATAAATGCATTCATTAGCTGAATAGTTGTACAATTATACATTTTATAAAGTTTGAAAAATTGTAAATATTTATTTCAAAATATGAACCTTTGCTTAATTATTCTTTACAGAGCCCTTCCTTAAATATATATGCATTTAAAATCCTTCAATACTTATTTATGAATACGAATATAGCTTGTAAATATTTTATTGGAATACTATTAGTTGAACGAACGAATACTGCAGGTTTGAATGCAATTCTTCCAGACGAATTGTATTCATTTCAAAAGTATTCGAATTCATTGTGACGTATTCGAATGTATGAATAACTGGACTGTATTCGAACACTATTCGATTCTGTATTCGATTCTCCCATCACCAACCACGGCTGAAAAACGTATACGAAAAGCACGGCGCCGGTTCACATACTGAGCTCGCGACTTCCCCTTCCACTCCACGTGACCTGCGTAGTAGGCTACTGCGCATCATCGGGCCGAGGACCACATGGAATCTCTCGGCCTGTACGTCCAGTTGTAAATCCTTTTTGTAGGGATTGCAATTAAGGCTAATCTGAGGATTCTACCTACAAATTTTAGATTACTACTAGTTTCAAAACTAAAGATAACTACATACCGCACTACCGCAGGAAGTGCCGACATTGATTTTCTTGTTAGTATCCCAATTTCGCCTGTGCTGGTGTAACGTGTGTTTGTACTCTTGATTAGAGTGTTCGTGACGAATCATGTGCATTGACCACGCCTGGATTCATTTTCTCCTGCCTGGAGTAAACAAAACAAAACTTGTTGTTGTTTTGGAGTTATTTTAACCCCATTTATCTTTTTCTTTCTCTTTTAGTGACAGTCCATTGCCACGAGTTCTAACTGTTACGTACTCATTGCCATCTCACATGACAAAGAGGACAGATTTCAATCCTCGAAACCTGGTGTTAAAAACTTAACAGCATATAACGATGGCAAATATCTGAAATCATATCATCCTTTTATACGTACTATTTTGTACAAAAAATAATCTTTGTATGCAGATTAAAACAAATCTGCTTGTCAAAATAGAAATGATGTCGTTTTTCTTGTATTTAATCATCGCGGAAGATTTGTGTAAAAGTTTAAGAAATACGTAGCCCAAGTTTTGTAACTTCAGGTTTCAATAACTTTATTTAGATAATGAATCAGCACAAAAAATTACAATTACAATTTATTAAGAACAGGAATTGGGATTTGAAATAAAACAACAAATAACAGTAAACCAGCAAAGTCACTTTTCTCAAAATCAGAGCTCTTCACTCAGGCAAATTTAATTGAACTTTATTTAGATAATGAATCAGCACAAAAACACCAAAAACCATTACAATTACAATTTATTAAGAACAGGAATTGGGATTTGAAATAAAACAACAAATAACAGTAAACCAGCAAAGTCACTTTTCTCAAAATCAGAGCTCTTCACTCAGGCAAATTTAATTGTTCATATTTCGCTACAAAACTGTTTATTACAAAAGTACAAAATATTTTTGTATTACAGAAAGCCTATTTACAGCCATTTAAACTGCATTAGAATTTAAATTTCAAATGTTAATTAACTCACAGTTTTTACGAAATTCGGAAAGAATGCTATACACATCTGAATTGATTAGAGATGAATAGCACATAAAAATACACTCATATATGAAAAGACTTGGAACATACAATTCCATAGTACTCGAAGCCCATTGAAATATATTTAAACAATAGTACATAAGGTAGTTGGCATTACGAGACAATAATTATAACAAAATATTGTAAGTCAAACTTTTTGACTTTGTTAATAAATAAAAAGTGATTTTTTTAACTGGGCGTTTATAGTCTCTTAAAATGCTATGAAAATACAATAGACAGACTAATTGCAATTTACCTCATTTGTATCTCAATATCAATATTACAGAATATACATTGGAGTATTTGTACGTGATAGCCTATACAGTAAATTAGGAGTTTTCAAAAGTTTTTGGATTTTTTAACTATACCAATATGTCCCTTTTTTTAACAAACAAACTTTGTTTAAAGTTTGTTTTTAACGATGGAAGAATTGTGAAAGAAACGGGATTTTTAGGACATTTGCTGTCGTTCAGTGGTACAAAAAAGTCAGTAACACTACGTTTCGAGATCTGCAATCTGATCTCTTTCTCAGGTGAATAACTAACCTAACAAATAATTATAATATAAGTTAAAATAAACAAATCATACCAGAGCGTTGTGGCACACAACATACAACATGATTGTCGTGATTCCTGACTTTGCGTGCCACAACGCTCTGGTATGATTTGTTAATTTTAACCTAGATGTGTTAAGTTATTGACCTGAGAAAGAGATCAGATTGAATATTTCGAAACGTAGTGTTACTGATTTTTTGCACCACTGAACGATAACAAATGTCCGAAAAAATCCTGTTTGCTAAACAAAAAAAAAAAACTAACATTAATTTGATTATTAAACTGAAATAAACTTTGAACTTTTCTTTTCCCTGGAAACTAACCGACACAATCCCATTGTTATAAACTACAGTTCGGTTGACGAGTTGCAGTGCCAACTAATCTAGTAGCCTACCTACCTACAGTAGTCTTGCAGACTGATATGTCTCGTGATTGACTAATAGTGCTTTTGGTTCTGCACAAAGTGGAATAGATACTTGAGGACAGGTTGGGAAAGACCATTCTGACATTCTGTTAGTGGTACCTATCTGACACACAAGTACAGATGTTTTTGAACGTGAAGAATGTCAATGCGAAGTAAGTGGAGGGGGGACGGCTAGGGCGATGGTGGGAGAAAAATGAGAGGAGGGGGTAAAGTCAGGCGGCCCGCTACTAATTTTGCACTCTAAAAATTTCAAATTCTTCAAGATTATTTATTCATCTCCAAACTTAAGTTCTGTTATGCTGTTTCTCAATAGAAAAATGACACTAAAACTTAGCTACTGTTTATAAGAAAATTTATTATATGTACCGGTTCCAAATTTTTATGCACACTCAAGGGATCTTGGAAACTTCAAGAGATAAAGTAAACATTAAATAGACAAAGTTGTGCGTAATAACAAGACCAACAAATCAATGTAGTTAATTATTGGTAGCCTAGTCCACTTGCTACGCACACAAAACTGTTATTGGCAAATTTTTCATTTTCAAACTGACACAGTTCTCTTCTTATTAGTACTATGATGAAACGTTTTTACACGAAAACTACTTCAAATTTTTCTACTTTTTACATAATGATAGTAAAAGCAAGCATGAGTTGAAGACTTTTAGTAATTATTTAATGACTTTTTTCTTAATCTTAAAATGTTATGAATAATTTCTTTACAACATTTTTGCCTAAAACATTTACTCGAATTCATACCTCCTGCTACCTGGTCTTGAACATTTTTTATTATGATATTTAAAAACTACAAGAAACTTAATTATAATTTCATTTAAAAACGTTTCTTTATCCGTACTAATAAGAGAGTTAACCAATTTTTTGACGCAACGAGCAAACGATGCAACCAATAACAAAATAATTAACTTAACCTCATTGATTGGTTGGTCTTGCTATTGTGCACAAGTTTGTCCATGTAATCTTTCTGTTTCTCTTATAGTTTCCAAGATCCTTTCAGTGCGCATAACATTTATAACACACGGTATAGGGCACGCAGTGAGTTTAATGAACATTAAAATACTGAGGCATATGTTAATTTAAGTATGAAAGAACAAAACACAAATAATGTTTAATGTCAGTTCGATACAGTTCATTATCAATCGCAAGGCAATGTTTTTGGAACGGATGACAACGACTGTTCGCGCATGCGCGCTGCGCTCTCTTGTTGCCAATAACATAAATTTGGAATATTCACGTTTGAACCTGTATTTAAACACTTCCTTGCTTCTTGTGCTGTCCACGACCGAGCTGTAACTTTCTTGGGTAAATAATTTATCATAAACAGTGCAAAAACATGGAACAGTCTACACTGTACTGTACTTTCTCTCTTTATATACACTGATACAAACAAATTTTGCAAACTGCAAAAGTCCTTTAAATGTCTGACACAAAATTGTCGCAATAGCATAGAAATTGTAAACTTTAGTTAGTTTTAACTGTAAAAAGCCACCCTTTAACACACTACCAATTACTTATATTGTTATAAAAAACTGGTTTACTAAGGCTAAATCTTAGTATTTTTTTGTCATGCCTTTCATTGGAATTTTGTGATACAACAATAAAATTTCATTTTTCTATAATATTGTAGATCAGGACTTATAAGGGCGTGTGGTTGGTTATGGAAAAAATTTAATAAAATGAAAGAGCATATACGATTGTGAGCAAAATTTCACTTTCTGGCTAAAACGTATTCTTGAAAAAATATTACCGTAAACTTTGTGTCTTAGTTGCAGCAGATAACATGTATATGTAAAATGTTTAAAACTTATTAATCAAGAATTTATAATAAATTTACTGCATCTTTGACGCAAAACAAAATTTGAATAAATATTGCCTCCGTTGTATTTTTTGTTAATAATTATAGAAGTATGATCAGATAACAATATCGCAGTTGGTGTTTAAGACATTGGTTCGATCCAAATTTCGTTAATCCAAATATGAAATTAATTTATAACTTACTATTCAATCACTACCGAAACGTAATTTTTTGTAATAATAGAAGATTTGTGGAAGGAACTTACTACTTGCTTCTTCATTCAATTATTCTTCACACCTCTTTCAATGTTTGGAGGATACATTTCTCTAGTCCACTTTGGCAGCTTGGGTACTAACAACAACTAAATATTTAACCACCATTGGGGGTGAAAATTTACTCAAAATTACTTTACATTAATCTAAAACACTAACAGATACGGTAACTAGAGTGCATCTAAGAGATTTTGAGTTTCAATGCCTTAATGGACTTTAAAAAGAAGATTTATTAGTATTTTACTTGTTATTTAGAACACTTTAACTACCATTCAGTTTAAAATCAGAAGACAGATTCAACGGTTCTTCTATTTCTAAAATATACATTTCTGATTTCCACTTGAGATTAAATTAAAATCATGAATTAAATCGTAAAATTCTTTCAGATACACTCTACGTAATTGACAGGGCAATGTTGCGTTTGGCACATAGAAAGCATAAGCTAGTAGAATCTAAAATCAAATTAATCTAGAATCAAAGTTAACTAAATGACCGATGAGATATAAAAAGTACTGTTATTCGTTTAAAAAATAAAAGTTGGCAAATACATGTTCAATTCAACCTTTGATTATATTAGTTTCACTCAACTCAATAGGGGCTTTACATCAAGATGATATAATAGTTCATAAAAATATTTAAAGGAAGCACAGTATACACTTTCTAAACTAAGCATTTCTGACAGTTTAAAACTTATTTACACATAAAACATTGTTTAAATGCTTTAAAATAAAAATGTAATTTGTTTTTGGATTAATGGAAAAAAATTAATATTGATTAACCCAAAACTTATCAACTTGCAAAAGACTATTATACATCCAGATATATTTACAGAATAATTGATTGACACAACCACCGTTTACAGACACCACAACTCAGCTTATGATATGTTCAATAGAGCAATTAAATCTCAGATATGTCACTGCGTTAGCAATGTTGTATATGGAAACAGGGGGTTTAAAATATATTACTGTGGTAAGAGTACTAAAAGTTCAGTCTTTAGCGTTAAAAGCAAGTAAACGTTTTATGGCCATAATATCTTTATGGACGGATAGAATTTGCTTAGAAATAGAGAAGCCCTAGAGTAAGCAATGACAAGTAGATAGTAGCAAAATATGGGGATGTTCCGAAATACGTTCACACTTTTAATAGCGGTATGCAAAACGGGTAAATAAACTCAAGTATGGTATAAAACTCATAGATTCCTATTGTATGAGGAGTAAAAAACATTCACTGTGGTTGTATATAAAATGTATAAGCACAGTGGGATTCTTAAGAATCATTTTTCATTAAAGTATTTGAGCTCCCTTTTTAACAATCGATTTCAATACGAAAATAACATTTATCCCTATATTATGTTAAATAAAACAATAATATTCTTTTATAAGTAGGTTGAAAGTTAATTTTTTACACAATTTTAGATTTTCAGCTGCTCTATTTAAATTCTGCATACAAGTTCGCATACGAGTACAAATTAGATCACAAAAGTATTTATATGGGCTATTGGCGGTATTTTGTGAGTATTTAAAAGGTGACCAAGGTTTTATTTATAGCAGGTTTTATAGGGGAACTAGGAAGTCCTCTAAACACAGTCAAGGACTAATGGCTAACAAATCGACTGTAAAGGCGTTGCAATGACCATGAGTTTAGCCCCTGAAGAACAACGGTTAGCTTCGAACCCTTTACGCTCCAACTTTGGACGCATTGAACCGCTTTTTCATTTTTAAAGATTTATATACTGTAGGTTAGTCGTAAAAAATCTCAAACTGCTCTGTAATTTATCATTTAAATATTAAAAAAGTATAAACATTAATTTGTAAGAAATTGTAGGCTCATTAGACCCATATAAGACACAAAGCGTGTTTACATTTTATGCTTATCAATTAATAGCATTCAATGGGTATAAAATTCCCAAGAAGGTGTGTTAAAAATGAGTAGGCGTTGTTGAAAAAATTGGTAATTCAATGTATGCAGACGAAATTATCATCCAATCAACATTTTTCAATCAGCACTCTTATGAATAACCAGTACAGAAATTGTATGGACATGTTTGAAACCTCCTTCGAAACTGTTGCATTGCCGCTTAAAAATATGATATGTAGTCTACAAGATGATTCTAAATAGTTCCGATGTTTCGATGGTAAGTAAAGTAATCTATACATTCTGGAGGAAAGTCCGTAAGGAGAATGAATTTTAATTTGGTGAGCTCAAACCGTTTAGAGTCAAAAGATATTAGGTAACATGGAAAAACTGAAATGTCGGATATTTTGAAATCCTTATAACCCATTAGCCGAACCTTTCGTCACTCAACCCTTGAAAGTTCAGGAGTCGCTATAAGCGAGCCTGGTAGTGGTGTCGACCAGGCTCACTGCGGGCGGAGTCGTGGTAGACAGGGGAGTACCCTGGGGGTCCTTGGCGGCTGAAGGTGGTCAGGGTGTGCGTGTAAGGACTAGGTAACCTCCAGCGGGCAGTGGTTGGCGTGATGACGTCTGGAGGAGGATGAGCTGGAGACTGGGGCACCGCCACGTATTCCCCCAGCGACCGGTTGGAGAACAGCCGTTCCTGCAAGAGAGAAAGTTACGCAAGACCTAGTAATATTTAACCCTTACAAGGCATGTAGCCATGAAGATACATCATCCCAACTGTATCTGCTCTCATCTTAAACATGTTCTTGCTCAAACAATCTTAAAACTGCTTTTGAAATTTTAAACCGTACAAGATTGAAAGACTGAGTTGATGACCTCAAAATTGGCCACAAGATGCTTTCTCAATCTTAACTATAACAATATGGTTTTCTCTCTACATGAACTTTACTTATCAAAGTATGAATTTCAAAACGATTAATGTAAACACTATTGAAATAAACAAAGCCACACATGCAGGATAATCACCTCTTTTATTACACATAACTGTATTTAATTTCTGCAATTATCACCAAAGAACCATGCCATAGTCCAGACAAGATTATATCAGTAGAATAATGAGACCATTTTATTTCTGTAACAACTATGGTCGATGTGACACCCCGGAGGGTTCACTTCTGGCTGATGTATACCTTCCAGTTGAACCTACAGTACAGGAAATACTGATGTGTTACTTAATTCTGGGCAACACTATGGATGTCCAGGTGGGGTTCACCAAGTGTCAACGGTTCTTGCCAGCCTACTAGACATAAGGGCGTGCCACCCCCTGCCTGCTTTGACTGGAGAGGCTGGTCCAGAGCTGGCTTCCCCTTTTTCTGAGGGGACACGACTTGAGATTAATGCCCTGAATTCTTCCTCATGGGTTTCGACAGAAGGCCTTACTTACCCATCCAGAATACCTTGTCACTCCGGAAGTTTCGCAAAGGTCCTTTTAGGTCTAGGTGCAATTTCTAAGCTTACTCCACGTGGTAGGCTATATCAACTCACTTATTTACGTGCTTACTTCCTTTGCCCTCTAGACATTTCTTGGACACTAACTAACTGAAACGTTATGCACTTGATAAGGGTAGTAACTGAGTTGCAAAAAAAGTTCATGTATAGAACTGTGACTTATTTTCAACACGAAGCTCTTTTTCTGTTTATAATATAAAATTTGTTTTAGTACGCACAAACTCAGTAGGTGTGAGCAATGCTTGTTTTATTGTAATAACTTATATTTTAAGATGAAAAATAAATATCTCTCTTGAACTTTACTAACGTTCAAAGCCCTCTGCACTGCGACGTGTTGGCGGTGTCTCCCCGAGTGTGACGATCTCCTGAGAGTGTTTGTGTCGCTCCTGTGAGACCTTTCCCTGGACTCCGTCTCTCTTTGGCAGTCCCTCGGGAATGAAGGGTTCCCGGAGCAGTTACCTGTTGAACAAACTGTGTTTGTAGTTACTCTCAAATCTTATACAATAAAGTTCAGTGCACACAACGTGGAGTATGCTTGGTTGCAGTTGGCGAATGTAATTTTTTACATAACGGAAGTCTCCAGTATGGCAACGACTACTATTGCCTTGTGAGAACTAGTGAACATAACCTCACTTTTTGACAATAAAAGCTAGTATTAGCAGCTACAACCCACCCTTTCGGTGTGACACCACCATTACTGTCTTTCCCGCCAGCAGAGAGTCAGGTTGTATACGTCAACTCCCGCCAAGGCGTTTTACAGTGTGGACACAATATTGGAGATTCCCGCCAAGGCGACAAGAAAGTGAGGTTATGTTGCCAATATTTCGTCATCGGGTCACGTGAATATTCCTGACCAATCACAGCGCCAGGGTTCCTCCATGGAGTGACAAATAAGTTCATATAAAACATGTTTCCTGCACAAAAATGGCACTAAATAAACTTTTTACTTTCATTAGAGGATAAAAAAGTCTTTGCGAAAATTACATTTTATTCAACTGTCTTCTCGGTTCTGTTTACAATTCAAAAATTGTCAGAAAAGTGTACAGCTATCGTTTTTGTTCCAATCCATGTCTTACAACAGAATTATTAATTGAAATTATCACAATAACGTAACCATTTTCACCATTTTAACATAATCGTGTAACCTTGGTAATTTGGTCCGACCACGGAACGGTAGAAGGATAAGTATAACGACCTGAACAGACCTATTCGTTTACCTCAAAGAAAATTATTTACTTTATGTCATCAAGTATAGTAACTAACGAATAGGTTTTTACACTGAACGAAGTATGATTACTGAAACTATATTATTTAACTGTATGGCGCATATGATCAGTGAAACAACTAAATGCTCCTTAAAACGCATTCTAAATTACGTCACGTATTTTAAAAAGAAACACTGCACAAAGTTGTGTTTTAAAGAAATTGCGACGATAAATTATAAATACTTTAGCTGCTGAACGATGCAGTGTCTGAGGAAACCAGAAAACGGCTACGTAACCTTTGGAAGCAAACGTATTAATGAGGTTTGATTAAGAAGTCTAACGTATTTAGCGTGAATGTTGAGTCTAGCTCCGTTCCTCTTATTATAGTGTCTGGAATCTGATGTCATGGTACTTTGAAGAGATTCTAAAATTTCGAAGAGAAGCCTAGAACGGGCTATCTTAATTTAGTACTAACAGTTTTAATTTTTACTAAACTACAGATCATGTGTGTATTTTGAAATACCTAACAGGTTTATTATTTAATACACTATTACGACACAGAGAATAGTTTGTTTCAAAAAATATAATAAGTCTACTTAATCAAGATTTAACCTCCTGCAGCACGTCATAACATAAACATCAGTGTGTAAAAAATAGTGCACTGATATAACCCCTTTCAAGATGAAACAGTGTATTTTTTATAGGTTATGTTTGATTTCAAAGTCGACGTACGTTATACTATTAAACAGTACTCTCCAGAATCATAGAATTACCTGACTGGTAAGAGAAGGGCTGATGATCCCTGGAGTCTCCACAGTAACTCTCGGGGTAGACATGAGGGTCGTAGAGGCGGCTAGGGGTGTAGAACTCGGAGTATCCATGACCTCTATACATCCCTGGCCAACCCTGTCGGAGACAATATGGCTATCATTAGTCACAGCAGTTGAGTAGTCACCGATAACAATTGCAATGCTGGACAACAAAGGCAGAGACAACCCAGAACTGCACGGCTCACAGAAGTTAGTGTTGGAATCAACCAACAGAGTTCGCGAGTGTCGCACTACATGCAGTGGTAGTTTCCAAGTTTGGCCGTAGGATGGCGCTGTGGATCGTGTTCCAGTGAGACGTCTGTGTTTTAAATTTTCTGTGGTCAAACATTTTCTTTTCCTACGATACATCTCTATTATTGTATACAAAATGACGAAGTTCACAGGTTTTCGAAATCTGTACCTTTATGGTAGTAGTACCTTTATGGTAGTAGTACCTTAATGGTAGTAGTACCTTTATGGTAGTAGTACCTTTATTTAGCCATCATATCTTGAGTAAACAGCCTTTTTAAATCTGCTTCAAAAATTTATTGGTATTATTTGTTAATTCACTGGGGTTTTTGGTCTTTAAGGGCCATAAACTTATGTTTATGTACGCTGTAGTGTTTCATAAAATACTATAGTTCAAATTCTAACAAAATGGCTTACAAGAGATATACGTATTGGATATTCTACCTATATTAATGTTAATTTAGGTAATTTTAAAAATTTAGCTTGGGTAAAGCCTTTATTTATGGGATTTCAGTGATGATGATTACAAAACCTTAACAAGACAAACGCATTTAGGCGTGATGATAAATAACGAAAAAGCGAACCATACCTGCTTCTGCTGAATTAAATTTATTTATTTTTTCATCCACTTATCGAATTCTAGTGGTATATTGACATAAATAAATTATAATGAATGCAACTCAGATATCGAGATATGGTAGTGCATAGCTACTTGATGAGAACATCTTTGAAAATTTTTATCAGTCTCTAAATTTAAATCAATGTTGGTCAAAGGTGATTTTGAGGTAGTAAATGAAAAAAATGCGTAAAGTTTACAACTTTCTCTGAATTGATCAACTGATATAAACTAACCGGCATGTGGTTGTTGGAGGAGGGTGTGGACTCCACAGGAGACACGAGGGTGGTACTGGCGTAGGGCTCTGGGGAGCAGGAGCGCTCGCGGTACTGAGGGGGTGGCTGACGGGGCAGCATGGACACCTCTGCGTAGTCAGGGGTGGTGACGGGGAGTTCCCTGACCGAGGGTGGTTCAGAGGCTGGAGTCACCTTCACAGTGGGGCAGAGATGAGGGTCAGCTAGCAGAGGCTTGGGGTCCACCTGCTCCTGGAGCACGGTTACAGTGTGTTCTGTGGGAATGGGAATAGATTAAAATGTAAAATTCCATTCCTGACTTGGATCGGTAAATTCTAAGCTATATATTATCAGAGAGAGGCAACTATCTAAATCTCTGCGAATGTTTAGTTTAACTACAATTAACCTTCCTCTTATTGCAGCGTCTGGAATCTGACTCCTGGAATCTGAAGTCTTGTTCGTCTGAAGAGATCCAAAGAAGTCGGCGGAGAAAAAGCTCAGATTGAACTCTTTACATCGTTTCGTCATCATATTAAAAAATGAGCTCCTAATGAGACAATCAGAATATCTCTTCAACTGCATAACACTATACGTTTATATTGTGTAGCTTGAGTGGCTATAACGTCGAAGAAATGTAAATAGTTCGTTTTCGTCACCGACTTTTCAGACGAACATTACTCCAGATTCAAGAAGTCAAGTATGTATCAATGTCACATTCCAGATGCAGTACTAAGAGGAAGGTAAACTGGAGCAAAACTCAACATTCACATTAACACAACCCTTCCCACCATAGCTAGGTTATGTGTATCTATATATGGTCAATATAACACACAATTACTCCAACTAAAACAAAATCTAGCCCAGGAAATTAAAATTTTATTGTAAGGATGATTATTGATACTTAGTGAGACTCTAAGATAAGTTTACTGCAAATTACGTCATCCTTCCCATGTATAAGGGAATTTGTAACATCTATACCAGAAAAGATAAAATTCGAACCGATCATTGTACCTAGAACAACTTGACTGTTTGTATGGATGAACACTGTATAGTGGAAATAAATACCTTTTTCGAATCTGGTACAAAACGACCATTGTGAATGGTTTTAATTTTCAAGTTACAACCGGATGAATTGAAGAGGAAAGTACCAACAAACTTTGTAAAATATTCTGATTTTTGGTTTGAGCAAGTCTCATTTGGATTTCTAGAAAGATATTTTCAGCCCTGAGAATTGTATGCCAAGTTTGGACACAATTGAGTGTAACTCACCGTGTAATAGTGTATTGTTGTATAGGCCTACACTAGACAAGACAGACACTTTTATAGATAATCCGCTTTGAAAGCGACCTGTTAATTGAACAGTGCGGGGGGAGTGAGATTGAGGGGGGGGGGAGCGTCTTGTTAAGGAAATAGATCGAGCAGTGAAAGAGGGGGTGGCGGTAGGCGAGGTCGAGCTCCCTCCCCCTATGCGCAAGAAATCTTTGCGCAGGTCTTTTTCAAAGTGGCTCATATATAGCATCGGTACTGTTTTTTTAATGAGATTAAGACTGCCGCTTCTTTTCTCTGATACTCACTGTTCAACCTTTCAAGATTCCTCATAGTTCAAGATGATTTTCAAAATCCCCAAGTTGCCCATACATTGGACCATGAACCTACCTGGAAGTCCAGACTTCTTCGAGTCCAGCTGGCGCCTCCTGACGAAGAGCAGTGCAGCGAACAGAAGGCACATCACACCCACCATGGACATAAGCAGGACCACGAACCAGGTCTCAGTCATGAAGTCGGGGGTCGCCTCAGTGAAAGACGGCTGCTCCAGTCCAGGGTATCTGTCGGGGATGTCATGATCATCAACCGCACATAGGTATAAAATAAATAAAAACATTGCAATAATTATTATACACACAATTTTAGCACCTTCAATAAAATTCCTTTGAAAATCAGATGCTGTAAAAATGTTTTTATTTCTTGTAAACTAATTAGAAGTTTTCTTATTTTGTGAGGGCAGTGTAGAGTTTCTTGAATGATTAATTAGTAAACAAACATGGCTTGAAATCTTTAAGCCTTGCTTGCCATGTATTCTTACTTGTATTTTGATTTTTGTTTTAAATTCTGATTGTATTTATTGTTTTATGACACTTTGTTTGTAGACCTAGTGGCTCTTTGTTAATGACAATCGAAATAATGAGTAATGTAATACAAATTTCAATATACTTGTTTAATATTTGGGAGTTTTTCCTTTTGTTTTCATACTAATGAAATTGTTTTATAACTGTGTTACTGTTAAGCCTATTTCAACTTTTATAAATTTAAATTTCCCCTCCACACAGGCTTGGCCTTGGAGGTTCACCTTTCTTTTCTCTTCAAGATTTTTTATATGTTTTTATATCATTGTTATATTAGTATATTGGGCTGCATTGTACTGGTCAGACTTGGAATTTAGATAAAGTTAATGTTGTACTAATGTAATTGTTATGTACTCTTGTAATGCTTCATTTAAATTTAAGTTGTTTGAGAATTCACGACTAATTCTATCAAGGTGTCAGTAATTTATAAAAGCTACTTATGATAATAACTATTATAAATTCGTATTCTACTTTTCAATTTTAAAAAGAACCCTTAAGATGTTAATACATTATTAAATATGAAAATAAAGTTTAATTATTGGTTCAAAACCAATGAATATTTAAGAATGCCTTAGCAAATCTTAGCTGGTTGAAATTTGCTGATATTGTTTACACAATCTGTACAATACTATAAAATTTGGTTCATGGGCGTATATAAGTGGTAGGATCTCAGGGGGTCTAAGACCCCCCCCCCGGAACTTTTAGGGACAAACATAATAACTAGTAGTGTATTTTAACCCTTAACTGCTTTGTTGGGGTATATACTGACCCCACATGTTTTTAGTTATCTTTTAAACTAGGGAGCAGTCATGGCTTGACGTTAGTCTGTGTAATGTCAGTGATCTTCGAGACGCGCTGAGTTCTGCTCCTTGTTACTTCCTGCGCTATTTCTGTATACGGTAGATTGTCGCCTGGGTCAAGTTTTGACCCCACCAAGGCAGTTGTGTAGCCTTTTTTGCGTGTACAATTTGTGTAAGTCTAAATTGTAATTTTGTTTATTTACGTGTTTTTGACAGTTTTTTTGAAGTGTGTGGATTGTTTTTATACATATTATCATGACCGAACTAAGAGACAGTGAAAATGATCGTGTTCTGGATGATATTTTCGGACATAGAAGTCTGTTCCGAAACTTCTGATGGACCTGTTGTGGAAAGTGACCATGACACTCGTTCAGAAATCGATAACAATGATTTTTTGCATTGATAATGAGTGTGAATTAGATCAACCTGAATCGTCTTATACTGAATTTGAAGATATTTTTGTTAACAACCTCCCATCAACGAGTGCTGAAATTAGTCACCTAAGCCTAATCTTCGAGAAAAAACTAACAGGTCCTGCAAAAGCAAAGTTAACTACCTGTATCAAGAAAGCTTTGAACTTTTCAATGATGATTCCGATATCGATCCAGATTATTCACCTGAAGACCATCCTCCTTTCAAAGCGTTTTTGCATGTTTGTCCTAGACGTCTCCAGGATTCTCCCCCAATCAGTGTTCTGTGTAGCCAAGCGCCTATTCAAAGTGGATCTTCACAACGTGATCAGCGTTCTCCTCAAACATCTTTCAACGATCCACAAGATAATGGAATAGAATATGAGCCGCAGACAGCACAAGACAATAATCCAGGTAATCGTATTGCAGTTCGTTGTATTCTGGGACGCAAAAATCAAATGATGGTGAAAAAGAGTATTTGTCCTTATAAATGGAGTCTCGATCCCCATCCAGTCGCGTACGGGCCCATAATATCATTAGTAGATTACCAGAAATAAGAGGTAAATGCTAGGGCCAATAAGCCTGAACAGCTCTTGCAATCATGGCGTCTAATTATTTGATGATAACATTTTGGAAAGAATTCTTGAGCATACTAATGAAAAAAATAACTGAGCTTGCAGCTAATAATTCTAGTAAAAGTTTAAAAGTGGATACATGACTCATTTAGACAAGGTTGAATTAGATGCTTTTTTGGGACTTTTGTGTACTTGGCTGGAGTATTTAAATCCAATCATGAAGATGTATCGGCGCTCTTTGCCACTGATGGTACAGGTAGAGATATTTTTAAGATCAACCATGTCCAAAAATAGATTTTTTATTTTTTGCTTATATGCTTTGAGGTTTGATGATGCATCAACCAGAGATGCCAGGAAGGCAAGTGATCCACTAGCGGCTGTATCAGATGTCTTTAACATGTTCGTTTTCGAACTCAAAATCAAACTATTGCTGTGGACAATATGCTACGGTGGATGAAATGCTAGTTGCATTCAGAGGCAGCTTCCGTCACAAAGTTTATATGAAGAGCAAACCGGCAAAGTACGGTATAAAAATATTCATTTTAGCCGATGCTAGAACATCTTATTTTGTCAACGGTCATGTTTATTGTGCAATGACAGTGCCCAATCCAAAAAAGCTTTTGAAACCTACACAGACTGTTCTATCTTTAGTAGAGCCGATAGTTCAATCAAATCGTGATGCACACAGGTGATATCACCTATGTTGGAAACACTAAAAATCCGGAATCATTTCCACCCAATAAGAACAAGGCAGTTTTTTTTCTTCTCAGTTTGCTTTCAACTCTAACAAAACTTTAGTTTCTTATACACCAAAGTACAACAGATCCGTAGTCATGATTTCCACAATGCACCATGAGAAATCTATCTTGACAAATCGTGATGACAAACTCCCTGAGGTAATCGACTTCTATAATACAACCAATGTAGGAGTTGATTCGCTGGATCAAAAGTGTGCCCAGTTCTCAGTAAGTCGCCGCACTCAGAGATGGCCTGTTGCCGTATGGTACGCAGTTATGGATATTGCTGGGTGTCAATGCTAGATTTCTCCTTCAATCTTCTGGATATGACTCGATTTCACAGCGTCGGCTGTTTTTACTCTCGCTAGGAAGAGACCTAATAAACCCGCATTTAGTGAGCACGTTTCTCAGGAAATTCATCTTCCCAGAGAACTAAGAGCCACCATGAGAAAGGTGATGCCAGGAGGTGTAACAACACTGTCAAGAGAAACTGAAGTTGCAGAACGGCGTGCATCTAAAACGTCATCGCTGCTACCTGTGCCCAAGATCTAAGGATCAAAAGCATCCCACACAATCAGCAACTGTCTAAAAGGGGTATGTAAGCAGCACAGTAGCCAGATAATTGTATGCGATGGCTGCAAGGACTTAAAAGGGTAGGTTAGATTCTTTAGTTAATTTTTTCACTAAATCAATATTAGGTAATTTTGGAGGTAAAAATTTTCACCAAATAGTTTTTTATAGCAAAGTTTTGTTTTTACAGGTGATTGAGACCATTCTAGAGGAAGATAAAAACAAGAGACTTTCAGTAAAATTAAAAACTTTACTACTTACACAAAATGTTTAAATATTATATGAACAGAAAAATCTGAAAATTTCAATGTCATAAATAAAATAGGTAAAACAAAATTTTTAATTTTATAATGCCTTAATAATGTACAATTGGCTATTAAACTAGTTGGTTGCAATGGTAATAAATCGTTTCTTTAACTTTATGACATGTGTGTGATTATTTATAACCAAAACAATTTGGGGTCACTATTGACCCCAGCTGCAAGGCAGTTACGTAAGTGAACTTCATCAAGGCAGTTAAGGGTTAAGCTAGAACACATTTCATTATTTTTTAGTGCATTTTATACTTCTTGAGCCACCCAGTGTATTAGCACCCCCCTCAATAATTTTCTATGTACGGCACTGGGTTCCATACGGTGGGTGAATCTGACTAACCGATAGTTGTTGAGGAGTCGACTGTACGGGTCCAAGCGTAGTGATGCGGGACTGCTGTACGGCCCTGGTCCGACCCTAGTCACTGCTGCAGCCTGTACCAGGTACATCAGCCCGGCCGTCAGATTGGTCAGCAGCAGCGAGGGGGATGCAGCATTCACAGTCACGTTCGTCAGCAGAGAGCCGTTCAGCGCAGGGCCACCGCGTACCACCACCTGTCACAGTTGGGTCTTTACAAACACTGCTGATAACAGTGCATCACTTGGAACTGGCTATGAAAATACAAATCCGAAAAAGAGTTGTCATTAAAATAATAATGGAACTGGAAAAAGAACCACTGTTTGATCAGCAAGGAAGTAGCAATGGTTTGCATGGCATGCTGATTATAAAAGATAGTGTCCTGAAGGGAGGAGGCGGAAGGAGATTTAAAGGAACATGAGAGTAATGAATAAAAGTCACATCTAAAGACATGAAGAGGTTGGCTTGATTAAGATGTAATCGATAAAAAGGATACATTGTAGATAACTTGGAAGATAAAGGAGTAGTAGTATAACGGACTTCTGAAAATTAAACTTAAGCTACGATAGAATGAATAAAAAACCAGTCTTTTTTAGACAATCAGCTCATTCCATTAGTGACTGATTTGTGGGGAGGAGAAGGTGTTTCTTGAAATTGTGGGGAAGAGAATATTGTGGTAAGAATAAGTTTCAATAATTTTAGTTATATTCATCGGACAAGAACTAGGATATGGCAGAAATTAAATATGGAGGTTCACAAAAAAAAGGCTGCTTTAAACGTTTTGTTAATAAATAGCCCACGTTAATTTTAATTAATGTTCAATAAAATTTTGAAGAAGATTAACTAACTGAGACAGAAGAGTCCTGGATGTCATTCATGGCGTTACGAAATCTTCCTAGTACTAACCTAATTTGTAGCTTTCACTATCCTAAATTCAGATGTGTAGATGATTACTGTTTATAAAATTAAAGAATTAAACATTTCTTACAATGCAAATGCAGTTTTAAAATATCACCATTATAACGTGTTCCAGTGGTAAACTATAAACGGAAAAACTGGAATGTTATCTGAAATCAGAGTGACCTAAATAATGGCTAAGTGATAACGCAATCTCCCAGAGAAGATAAATAAATGTCTTATCTCGGTACACACAGATTAGAATAATAGTATCACTAACTTCGGTTACGCCCAATTTAAATATCCGAATAACATTATTTTTCGTATTTTCTAATACAAACTCAGAAGTACTCAATATTATTAAAAATATCTTAATACAGAAATCGTATAGTATCAATGTTATCATTACGGTGCATTGCAGAAATAATATCACCTTTTTGTTACGTACCATCAATTTAAGTTTCCTTTATGGGATGTTCCTGATAATGTAAAGACCAGCGTAATAGTTCCGATCTTTAATAAGGGTTCGTCAATAAAAATAGTTAATGTAAAACCTTTTAGTGTGTTAGCGGTCTTCTTTAAAGGTCTTAAGAAATAAATGAAATGTAGAAGTAATGAGTAAAGAATTAATGTAATGATCGGTCATTTTTCATACACGTAAAACTGGCAATGGTGTTGAGCGTGGGGTATAGAGGGGGGATTGAGACGTACCAGCCACCATCATACTATTTTGGTGCAGGCTGCACTAGCTTCTTCATTTTTAACTGCATGTCAAACAGAGGAAGATCTTGGTTACCTGGTAATAGCGGATGACGCCGCGATGTGTGTGTTGGGGCGGTGGCTTCCACGTCAGAAGAACCGCACTGCCGTTCAGCAACTGGGCTTCCATCTGGGTGGGCGGTGCAGTGGGTACTGGACAAACAGCAGAGTAAGAAGTTATGGAGTCAATATCCTAATAATATTATAAATGCGAAAGTGCCTTTGCATCTTTGTACTGCTTTCACGCATAAACTGTTCAACCGATTGTACTGAAATTTTACACGGACATTCTTAGGGATCATGGGATTAATATAGGCCTATTATTATTTAGAAAATCCTTCCGGCCTATGCCCCACTGGTCTCTAAAGCAGATACAAAATCCCATCATGGTCTGGAAATAAAGTTGCGAAGTATTAATTGAAAGAGCCTGTTAAATGTAATAAGCTTTTCTATATTAACATTGTATCAGGACAGCAAGAGCATGTTTTATTAATTTAACCACTTTTTAAATTTTTTTTTACATTTATAGTGACGAAAGTAACATCACTTTTTTTTAATATCGTGGCAACAAGGCAAAATTGTAAATGAGTACATGTCAGGCATTAAATTTGGTTTTCTTGGACATTGTGGGACGGCATATTTAGAGTAGCTGAAGGAACAAAAAACGGAGAGACTGGGCATTAGCATGGTTCAACAAACTGTTCGCTCCAATGCACGAAACCCAATTTTTATAACAGAAAATCGATGAGGGGTCATCGCATCCGTTTCTCACTGATGAAGTAAACGATATTGATTAAGTATGTAAATACTGAAATAATACCTACACTGGACCGAGGAAATGGTATGATATTGCTGCATACATAGATTGAGAAGCAAGAACATGTACTTTACTACATCATGTATCGTCTTTACACATTGGTGACAACTGTTATAAAGTAAAGTATTATTATTGATGTTGACTTTTGTTTTTAATTTTAAGTAACTATATATTTCTATACAATTTAGAAAACTGTTGTTTTCAATCCACCTTCATTACAAAATTATGTATACCCTATAGGGCCTATAAATATATATATTTTTTGGGTTCCTCGCGGCAAAATTGCAAATTCCAATTATGTGTAGGAAATATAATAAATTTGAATTAAAAGTGCAATCCTGAAATAAGAATTACTCACAATTTTGTTTGACCTCTGATCATTTAAGTCATAAACACTGTTAAATGGGTACCTGAGGCATGACATATGACTATTCCATTTTTAAAATATTATAGGGCCCAATCGTATTATATCACAAGTGCTTTCACTAAAAAAAACTTTCACTATGAGCTTCAACTTTGGAGTTCCTCTAGACTGATCTAAAATAGTTCAAGTGTTCCTGAAATCGTGGGAGATTGTCAATCAGCTACACGGAATGTTGCATAGAATATTGCGGACAAAGACGCGGGTATATGATGATATTTACATAAGAGAAGAAACCACCTCACATATTTTGCAAGATTTTGGTTATGTCTAGCGTTTTACTACCATAAAGAATATTATTCTAGTACTTATAACTATAGGACATAACATGCTATAGTATGTAACCGACCGATACCACGGGGTTATCGAAGGACTCGACAGAACGTAACGTCTTCACAGCATTTCTTTACAGAGTTACTCGCAACTTTGTTGTCCTTTGGACTTCCTCTGTAACAAGTTCCAAGTCTCTAGAAGTTTTCTGTCAAGAGTTACCGCACAGACATCTGGACAACTGCACAGTTTTCAGAAGAGCCTGTCTTGATGGTCCTCACCACTAAACAGATGGCACTGGAGAGGTATTATAGGAGTTATTCTATCTTGCGACATATGGCAGTGTTCTTGCATTTAAAGTATTTTCTATTGCTTACCTAAATGTCGTTAAGTATTTGGTTATAAAAACATTGTAAATACATAGATGTAAAAGGCATAAAACAAAACAGTTCACATTGCGTTCCTAACAAATTTGCAGAAACTACGATACATTTTATCTATGAAGTCTTTAATAGCCTTCTGAAGCTGAAGGGATTATATACCGAGTGTGGTGTAGCGTAATATGTTTTTGTCTTGCCCCAGGAAGATTGATACAAATTCTTGGGCTAAGGAAAATAAATTCACCGTTGCGTAAGGGTAAGGGTGTGGTTTTCTAACCGAGAGGTCCCGGATTCGATACCCTGGGAGGTGAAAAAGAAGCACAATTAATTTAAAATGCCATCATTTGATCCGCTTTAAAAAGTATCCCCTGCAATACGAACCTGGATCTCTCCTATCTTTTCCGTACGTATGAGTTTTACCTTGAAAACGTCATAACTCTGAAACGCTCGAGGTTGTGTTGTAGCAATTCGGCATGGACATGTACCACACTATGGCCAAAAACACACATTACTTACAGTGTTGGAGAATCTAGATGTTTGAATATTTAACAGCAAGGTTCCCGGAGAAAGTAATTGGGCCGCAGAATGCCTCCAGACCGCAGACAAAGCCTTGTTGTTTGTCACTCACAAATTAAGCACAGCGTCGCTTTAAACCCTTTTGTTTCTCCCACTCGACACCTTTTTCCCACTTTCCTTTTGTTTGGTTTTTTGTTTTTATCCTCTTGTCCGAGAACTCTGGATTTAATCAGAGTAAATAAGTAAAATTGCTACCCTGGAGAGCGTTATTAGCGCCTGCTGTGTGCTCGGGCTGGACGTAATTGCCACCTTGGATTTTGCTACCAGAGACGCCGAAAGGTCATGACCCAAATATCCTCTATTGTTTCGGGTTTTATATGCTCTAAAATTGCCTTTCTTCGAGGTATTTAAGATGTACATGGTATTTATTACTTTTTTACTTAAATAATATAAAAACATAATAGACATATAGGTTTATGTTCCCCTTTGAACTAGTTGGTCTACTAATATAGACTGAAGAAAAATGTACGCTTGGTAAAAAGACTACCAAAACCTACTGGCTGAGCGTCAGCGAAGCCTATCACTTGATTTTGTAACTCCGTCTGTCTGTCCATCTGGCTATTTCTCTGTGCACACGATATTTCTATAGAGGCAACCCAGATTTCGATGACAGTGCATGTCACTCCGTTGGATTTGGCTGAGCGTTAGTTTTAAGTTCCTCAATGGTTACCATTTTCACAAAGAAAACTTCAAGAATGAACTTGTAATGAAACTGAGTATAATTATAATTATGAAACTCCTATTTATCTATTATACCATTTCAATTAAATCTCAAAAATTAGTGAACGATCTACAAGAAGGGGATCTTGTTAATATCAATCCCAATTCATAGATCAACAACTTTTAGTATCTATTTTACTGTTCAGGCTTGTCGCCTTTAGAATGCTCTTCCTGATGAGATTGGAAGTATTGGAGGGTCGTGTGTGCCTCTTAGATTTGGGCAACTCTATGGATGTCCATGAGTCCAAACCGTCGTCTCCCGCAGTAGACCGGACCTATCGATCTACCATTGAACCCCAATTTCTCTAAATTTGATATTGGTGATGAGCCGTTCCAGGGCATTGATATGATTGCCAGTGTGGGTGCAACTGGAAAGGATAAACCAGCCAGAAAAGAATCCTACTGGACAGATTTATAACATTACTTCAGACGCAGCTTTTGTCTGTTATCGTTTTAAAATGGTGCGCCCAATCGAAGATTCGAACTCAGGATGGTACTTGCACGGGCCAAGTCAATGCGAGGTGTGAACAATTATTATGAGTTGATAGCTAAAGAAATATATGCCAATGAACTACGTAGTAGTACATTTTGGTTTCATTTGAAACTAGAATTTGTAGTAATCTGTTTTGGGTATGTGTTTTGTATTCTTAAAAATTTGATGACCAATTAAATAAAAATTGATTAATGTAATTAATTATTAAAGTCAGCATATTAGTTTTTTGGAACAATTGTCACGAAAAATATGACGTAGTAATATTTTAAACATTTTCCATGTGGTATTCTACAAAAAATACTAAAAAGAAGAGCTTCATACGATGATGCAAAATCATACATTTTTATTATGTAAACTAGGGATAGTGATTGGTGAAGATCAAGATGTTTAACAAGTTCCCGGAAAGATTCCCAATGAAGCTCTGTACAATGTGCAGTATTATGAAATCTCTAAAAAATTTGTCCTATATTCCTATATCTGTCCTCTAAAAAATATATCCTATTCCTGTGTGCGCGCCTTTTAGAACATGATTTTCACAACAACAAATAAGTTCCTTACGTGCAAAAAAGTAATTAATTAATAACACTACGTTAATTGACTTTTTTATACTGAAAAATATATTTCCTTTCATTTCAAACCTCTTAATCTTTGAGTTTAGGTAAAAATTTAAAAATATTTTTCTAAAATAAAATAACTGTTTTTGGTTTAATAAACCAGACAGTTTCCGTTATCTAAGTTGCACTTTACCAGTTCTTAAATTGCAAACACTTAATTAGGCGACTGTGGGCATTAGCGAAAAAACCTTTTATCAAAAACGAAGTTTACGTAGCCGTCATTACGGGAAATCTAGTTGGTATAGCGCTATCTGATCCAGACTGTAACAAATTATCGGAAAATACTCAAGACGCAAGAAATTCAGAAGTAACAAGCACACTCTGTTCTCATGAGTAAATTCAAATCTTTTCCATTTAATGCTGAATTATTATTGTATATTATATTATTGTTAATTAACCTTTATTTTGTACCAATATTGTTTCCGTGGTTAGACAGGATTCAAGTGGAACTCACATCGCAGCCACTTTCATAAGGTGAGTTCTGAGTTATTAAAAATGAAATCAAATATTCGAAGAACCGAGCGATGACTTTGTTGATCCAAAAACATGGATGACAACACTTGGGAAAACATTTGTTCTATGACAAACAGCCTATTATTTACTTAGTAAAGTTCAAATATGAGTACGGTTATTGACTGTTAGCAAAGCCTATAACTAAGAGTGATATCACGAAAATAAATTGTACTAACACTTGAAGTTTTGTTATATTTTGCTTGGCTGTCACTAAGTGTTCTGGCGAAATTCCTCTTCTGTCTGCCTGTGTTTTCCCCTAGACGTCTCAAGAATGAATTGAATGACGTAAAATATTCCTATTTAGACAACTTCGTGTTTGATTGATGTGCATATCGGAATTTGGCTGAACCTTGCCGTAGCCTAACTATCCGCAAGACGAACCTTGCACTCCAAGCAACTATCGCCCAATTTCCATCCTCTCTGTTTTTAGTGAAATTTTTGAAAACGTTTTTTTCAAACAGTTTTAACAATGTCTTATCGTTACAAAGTTCTCTGTCCCGAATAGTTCGGGTTCAGAAAAAAAAACAAATCGACAATCGATACCGTAACGAATCTCATTCACAATGTTGTCGAGAGGAGGTGCTAAGCTTATTCCTCAGCCTCTCTAAATCTTTTATTGTGTATATTGCGACACTATTACACCATTTGTGGACAAGTGGTACTCTGGGTCTGCCACACGATTAGATTTCGTCTTATTTGAAAGATAGAGAGAGCAGAGCGTGGAGATTGCGAATGCCTTGTCAGGTAAACTCAAAATAACTTACGGTGTCCCACAAGGATCAACATTAGGGCCAATCTTTTCTAAATTTACGTCAAAAGATTGAATTAAGCTATAAATAATGGAAAAATTATTCAATATGCTGACGATACGATTCTCTGCAACAGATTAAAATCAAAACGTGAACTTGAAGTGAAGTCATTCGTTGAATTGAATTCATGCATCGAACATTTGTCTACTCAATTTGAACACTAACAGTTCAAAATCAAACGTCACGAACTTTTGCCTTCAGTAACAACCAGAGCAAAAAGTTCGACCCGCGGTGATGGTGGATGACGCCCTTCTAAAAGAAGCAGAATCCATTAAGTTCCTTAGAATGTACCTTGTTCAGGAGCTGCTATGAGACGATCACATTGAATATGTTTGCTCTAAGGTTGCCTTGGGAATTGATGTTCTACGCAATCTTGCACAATTTGGTTAGTTAGATGTATTAAAAACAGCCTATTTTGGTCTAGTACATCCACAGTTGACATGCAACTTAAGATTGTGGGGAAGCTGTTCCAAATACAGATTTAAAAGAGTTTTCAGATCTCAAAAAGGCCGTCAGACTTCTTTCAAAATTGAACCCCAAATAGTGGTTCAAACATGCCTTTAGGGAGCTTGGATTGCTGACCTTCCCCTGCCTCTATTTATCGAGGTCACCCTGTACTACCGACTTAAATGCGAGTTGGTACGGGGCAGGGATGTGCACTAATACGGAACTAGAGGCGGGGACAACTTTCGAGTCGAACAGCACAGAACGGCAGCTTTCGAACTCTAGCCGTCACAAGTTGGAGTCGGACTAATCTATAGACTCCCTGAGGGCATCAAAAACTCAGTGAAACAACAAATTCATAACTCGACTAAAGCACTTGTTCGTGTCAAAGGCGTTTTACTCGACTGATGAGTTCATGTTAGGCCGCTGGGATGAAAATATTTGAAATTATCAGTAGGTACGAAACCCCCGTTTCTAATACACACTAGAATTATATTGCATTGCATTTTACCTTGACACACATAATTTATCTGAAGTAGTTTTTTATTTTATCAGTTATGTTGAAGCATACCATGCCATATTGCAATATTGTTTGACGCAATAGAGAATATTAGTATTATTATCTCAAGCGATTTCATTTGTAGACTTAGACAAGAATGACTTAGAAAGGTGCATGTCCATCAATAGGATTTGAAACAGCGTCATAAAGTCTATTTATAAGTAAGATAACAGAATTTATATTTTGTCTACCTGGGGGCTGTAATAATTCTTTTCTGTTTAATGGTCTCTCTGTCCACAGGACATTTTGAGAATGACGTGAACTATTGACAAAATTTTGCATGTCATACTACTACTACCTTGTTAAACGCATAACGTATCATTAATCGGCAGACACAAACACTCTCGTTTAATTAACTTTTACTACTCCAACAAAGCCAATACTGAGCTAGTATTGTCTTGCTAGTAGCCAAGTAATATATATCATGCAATCGAATACTCATTTTTACCATACCCCCTTCCGCTGCTGGCTGTTTTATCAGTTTTCAAATCACTTAATAAAAAAAAGAATAATGGTGATTTGAAAAAAATAAAAGAAAAACACTCAAACTCCAACCCTTCCAAACGTGGAGATTGAACCACCAATAATTAACCCTTTTTCGTTGACAAATATTCTCCAACATCGGTCCAATAAATTCGAAGTGTTTGCGGGAAAAAGCATTAGAAAGAACATAGAAACAGGTAAAAATTGAGGGTCCAGGTTACAATTTTGTAATGGTGGTTGTTAAAAAGTTAATCGTTATGTTTACTGAAAATCTTGTTGACCCCTCCAAACTCGTCTAATCAGTCATTCTGTAACAAAAGCCGACAAAATAAAAAAGGCTCATAATTTGAAGCAAGAATGAAACAGTCTGGAATAAAACTCGACAGTCCAACAGAAGCTAGTAACCCACAGTAGAGTACCTAATCAACCAGGCCAGACACTCCACACCACCTTTGTTTAGCACCTCCCCCACCCCTCCTCTGCACACCCACCCCAACCAACCCACTCACCTTTTGTACTTACTTACGTCATGGAATATTTTACCTTTGTCGAATAATTACATTTACAAGCTAATTTCCGTACTGAAATTCATCTTGTAAGTGTGTTTACTAATCAAATAACGCCAGAAGAGAGTAACGAAATTTTTGACATTTAATAAAATATTTCAGTAAATAATTCTGAAGTTGTAAACAAGAAGTATGAACATATACTTCTTGTTTACAACTTCAGTCAACAAGAAGCATTTCAAACCTATTGATCATGAAGCGTAATGCTTGAATGCTTGTAATGGTAGCATAACAACGTTACAGCATTACAGAAGTCCACACAGCATGATTATTGAATTAGTTGACAAGCAGCGGTTTTGAGAAATTGATGGCTGTTTTTTGTAATGTAACAAGAGTAAATCATCAGTAACATAAAAGATCCCCATGAAAGTATGAAATATTCTTCTTGGTATCCATTGCAATTAAAAAAGGAAATAAACTAATGAGTTTTGCATTCGCTGACTGGCATAAAAGTACTAAATCAAAATTTAAAAAAACCAGTGCTTTATGAATAGTTAACACAGATAAAGTTGCAGCAGTTTAAATTCCAACAGACGTGATAATATTTTTAAAGAGCAGAAGGGAGGCCCTTTCTTTATAGATAAGTATAGTAGATTTATCTTACTTTGTTTATCACGAGTAACAGACTTCACTGTTGTATAACACCAAAGACCAAGTTCCTCAGATAGCGTTATCAATTGCAATGAGATAAGCTTATCTGTATTTCCTAGTATTTTCTCACTGTACAAAAGCAGCTGGAATTGTAAAATACAATCAATCCCGTTGTCATAATATATCGACTAACATACGAAGGAATCCCGATTTAATAAAATCTTTAAAATTACACGTAAAACGTAATTTTCCTCAAAATGTTTACATTGTACTAGTTTCAATGAAGTACTAAGTGATAGTGGAGTTTTGAAAATTACTTCGCTTAATTTGACTCCATAGGTTAAATTGTTTTATATTCTATCCTCTGTACGTGCAGGAGTACGCTGGCTCTTTGTGTATAATTCTTTTTACTCTACAGACTCTATATGGTGCATGTGGTCGATTTTTGTTTAGTCACTTCAAAAGTCACTTCTGGGGTCGCGATTTCCATTTAATATTTATTTATTGAAGGTGATATCATGAATTTTGAGATAGTCACAAGATGAAGTTCATATTGTGAAGAAAATGGACCCAAAAGAAGATGTGGAATATGCCCTGTAGAAAATGACAGAAAGCATTCAACTCTTGAGTGTCGTTAACATAAAGAATTCTAAAAATTCTTTAAAAACACACAGCAACGCCACCGTAATTTGACAAGAGTGCCAGTGACACAAACTGGTCAAGTAAAAATGCCATCTTTACCAGACAAAAACACTATAATTTCTTTTAATATAGGTTGATACGTAAAAGAAAACATGTAGTTTGTATCTTATGAAGTTTGTTTCTAGGTGTGAAAATTTATATTTCTTTTAAAAATGTTTTTCTAGAAAAAAATTTGTATCATTAAAGAAAATTTAAGAAACATTTTTATCTATATAATACGTAATACCATAAAATGTTTCTGTTTACAAAAATAGAACACTAAGAAACTATTATTGGCATTAAAATTGTTTTTAGTAACTGTTTAAAATTTGGGTCAGATTTCACTAATGTTAGTCAAAATGAAAAGTGATAGTTGAGGGAAACATCCCCTATGGGGAGATTTCGTAAAAATATAAGTGGGATTTTTAAACCACTTAATGTCGTGGTTTCTAAATAACTTTGAGGCTGAAGTATATGAAGTGTAAGAAGTATATTTTACAAAACGTATATTTTTATTATTAAAATAAAAGTTCTTAGTCCTTTATAACAAATTACGTTTGGTGACCAAAAGTTTTTGGTTTGTTTTTGTGTTTATACGGAACCGAAACTCGGAACTCTCAAGGGGCTGTTATACTTTAAGGTTAATCACTCTTTACCAGGGCTGAAATTTTCGCCGATCAATTTGCGCACCCATCAGATGAAACAAAGATGATTAATTTTGGCCACCTTTGAAAGCGGAGAGGCGAATAATGGTCCGGTGTACAAAGGTTGAAGTGCGCTGCTTAATTTGGAGCTTGGACGTGTGTCAAATTGCCGGCTTTGTCCCCGCGGTCTGTGAAGCAGCCCGGACCAGCATCTGCCGCGTTCCTTTCTTCACAGTCCGCCTCTTTTACATCGAAGCGGCTTCTTGGCTTACAAAGGGTTATTAATACTGCTTCTTATTCTTTCCATTTAATTACCAGCCATTTATTCTCCCAATTCCTTCCGTCTGTTTGGGACCGAGTCATTTAAGATCATTTTTTGAAATCAATTTCTTTACGGCGTTTAAAAGGGTCTTGCAGAGGGCTGATTTAATTCTTGAATTGCGATCCTAACTTTGGGTTTTAAATTATGTTTTGTGGGTATTTTGGTAACAACAGCCCCTTTTGTCTGACAATCAATAATTTTACGCAAAATTTTCGTTAAAATCTCCAAAAAAAGCCTCAATTTCATGTTGTGCAGTGGAGTAATAGAGCAAAAGTTTTTTTGGCAATTTTTCCCTTTGACTTACTGGATTGCTCTGTACACTGTATTCAGTTGTGTGTGTATTGCAATTTGTGTATATATGTATGTACCATCATATGTATTATATATTGCAATTTAAAATTGTTTATCTTTATTTGTTTGACCTTGGACTCTTCTTAAGTAAATATAAATAATTATGTAGTATATAAAGGAAATATACAATAAAATAAGACATTATACTTATTATATAGTTACTTTTATATTGTTAAAAATCTGAATGCGTACGTACGTGGCAAGGCATGATGTCATATGTAGACTTTAAATTTTGAAAAAAACTTAAAAATAATATGTGTTATGATGCGCCATTTTTGTCCCAACTTATGTTTTAAATGATTATATATCTGTATTTAACAATTTAAACTCTGGGGTCCGAAATTGATCCCAGGATAAGGGAAGTAAGTTCCAAAATTTCACTCAGTACTTCATTGGGACTAGTAAATTGTAAATATATTTATGAAAAAGCATGCTTTTCATCATGTAATTGTAAAGAATGTATTCAATTAGAATTATGTACGTGTGTTAGTCAATCCCAACATAAATATATGGCACGGAATGATTGTTTTGTACAGTGAGGAAATACAGATAAGCTTATCTCGTTGCACTTGACAACGATATCTGAGGAACTTGGTCTTTGGTGTTATACAACAGTGAAGTCAACAGTATGTCGTCTGTAACTGTCAACAGAATATCTCGAAAACTAAATGAGCTATAGATTTTTAATTTTGCATGCAATCTTGGTGCAGCCAATGCGACACGTGGCGCGACATACTTCTACCTTGTTTCCATTGTATAACAAGGTGGCAGAGTTTGCCACACCACGTGAAGCGTAACAGGCTTCGCTGAAAGTGTATAACAATGACAAGACTGTAGCTTATTTAATTAGGCTACATGTATTACTATGTTACATATAAAAATCTCACTATTTTAATCAGGCTGTTTACAAATTTATTTCTCCTCCGATGTTTTTGTAGCCATCGTGGTTGCAGTTAAGACCAATTAAAAATGTTCGCTTACGCTCAGCCAAATTGCATATCAGTGACATGCACCAACACAAACTCGAAGTTGGTTTTAATAGAAAAGATTCTTGATGCAACATCTCAAATTTTTAGATCACTTCCTGTTTCCCGCCACTTCGCATGCTGTTCGTAAGCTTTGCTCGTGTATGAGCACTTCTAGTTCAAGTGAATTATATTTCCAAAGCTGATGTAGGGTTTACCATGTTGCCAAGAAAATCTGTCAAAAGTGCATGTTTATGCACGTTTACAGCTTTAAGTTCAACCTGAAATGTATTTTAAAGACAAATATACATCAAAACTTAGCGCCTTCAAATCGAGTTTGGCTATTGAATATACGTAACTGTCTCGTAATTACAGTTTATAATATGCAGGCGCTTTGGAAACTTTTATATTTTGTAGCGCCGCCTGGTGGTGAGTTACATCAATGGGCATAGCTTATAAACCTTCTACGTGAAAAATACTTATACATGCAAATATTCTAAATAAAATGCTAGTAGATATGTAGATACATATGTAAAATCACGTTAAATTACACGTAAAACACAAAAATTTACGTTCATGTTACGTTCTTGTTACGTTCCACGTTCACGTTCCACGTTCCACGTTCACGTTCACGTTCCACGTTCACGTTCACGTTCACGTTCCGCGTTCCAAATTTTTTTCTTAATAAATGGATAGAGCACTAACATTATTACAAAGCGAAAAATATAAAATCGAAGAAGAAAGAAATAATAAAATTTTAGAATTAATACAAAATGTCGAGACAGATTTTAAGAATTTAAGAGCAAGTTTATACAATCTTCTAGATGAAACATATAAGCCAGAACTCGTAGAAATACAGTTTAAAAATAGTAAAAGCTCTGTAAATATTTTAAACAATACAGAATCAGATTCTTTTACATTAGATACAGAAGACGAAGATAAAATATTAGAGATTATTAAACAAGTTGTTAACAGCACAATTGATGTAGATTCTAACGATTTACAAAATATTTCTGGAGGAAGACTCTATAAATACAGATTTAGAAGTTCTAAGTATGGTAGTGGATTAAGACAACATTTAAAATTCTAAACACGTCTTTCTATTCTTTTTAACATTTTGGACTAATTTTACCCAACAAATACAAACCTTTCTGCATGTTTGTTTGGATTTGTTTTAATTAAAATTTGTTAATATTTGCCGAAATTAGTACAATTTTCTAACTTTTTTCACTATTTTTGTAGCTGAAATTTTTTAACTCAACATTTTGAACAAAAATGCAGTAATTTTAGTAAAACTTTGCTAAATTTAGTAGAATTCTAGCAAAATTTTGCAAAAAAGTAGATTTTTTACAGGTAGCTGAAAAGTAGCATAGCAACCCTCCTTTCTTACCTATTTGATACAACAAAGAGTTTGACAAATATTTCTAGTTCAAAGAACGATATAATTATCAATATGGATTTTCAAACTGCTGTTGCAAATTCTATTTCTTATGTTGTTGTTGTCTCTGAGAAACTTTTTATCATATGACGTGATTAAGAACGATATTAGAGAAATCCAGTAAAATTTTAGATTTCTTGATTTTTTTATAAAACAGCTTCAGAAAGTAGAAGCAAACAGCTATAGATTCGGTAATCTTTCATTCGTGAGTTACTGTTTGATTTTACAGATTCGTTTATTGTCCTTTAAACAGGAATTTCTATTGATTTACTGTCTGTCCCAAAAGTGGTCTAGAAACCCCACATTCATATCTATTAATGCTAATATATACAGACAGAAATTAAAATTATCCAGACCTTCGATTGACCAGGCTTCGCTGACGCTCAGCCAACAGAGTCAGCATAATTTAAAATCTTGAATAACTAGAGTTTTTATACATCTCTTGAACTTTAAATGATCCACATTGCACTGAATATTAAAGCCAATATCCTTACCATCCTCCAGAGTCCGTACAGTTCTTGAGTTTGAGGGGCGACCGTCGATGTGCTTGTAGAAGGGGATGAGGAAGAACTGGTAGCGTGTGTACGGCAGAAGACCCGTCACTATGAAACCGGAAGCGTCTCCCGCGTGGAGGACTGTCAGGATATTGGTAGTCTTCGCCTTCACGTCCAGTCCCCGGGAGTAGATGTAAACTCCCTCGACGAAGTCCGATATCAGGATCTGCGAAATCATGTGTCATCGGTAAAAGTCTAAGAAACGATTAATTCCTTTTGTTCTTATGATTTATATATACAGAGTGTCTCGTAACTCTCTGGACAAAGGTACCACGTTATTGCTCAGGTCAAGACAGACATATTTCATCATATGAACATGGGTCTCCGACGCTTAGTTTCTTATCTGTCTGCCTGGATGTGTTTTTCAGAAAAAAGTTAATATCTCAAAAACTAATAAATTAAATTGTACCAAATTTGGCTCAAATGTTAATGATAACAAGACAAGGTACTGAAAACTATATCATGTAATTATCTTCAGTATTTTTAAAATGGCGGCCATTAAAACTTTTAAAGTTTGAATATCTTAAAAACCAGCAGTTTTTCTCAAAAATAAAAATAATAACAATTTTTTAGTAACTGGCCTTGTTATCATATATAAAAATTTGAGCCAAATTTGGTTTATTTTAATTTGTTACTCTTTAAGATATTAATTTTGTATATAGAACACATTCAGACAGACAGATGGGAAACTAAGCGTTGGAGACCTGGTTCATATGGTGAAATGTGTCTGTCTTGACCTGAGCAATAATGTGGTATAACTTAGTTCAGAGAGTTACGGGACACCCTATATAATTGTAACTGTTTATGGTGGCGAGCCATTTTCACCAAAAACGATAATAGAGCACATTTCTGACCATGAAATTATCACAAGTTTAATGTGGCATATCAATGATTATAATATTTGCTAATCTATTACTTTTCTGTCTATAATTTTTCATATGATTACTGTCCAAGTGTTCAGGTTTACACTTTGTCATATAATTGCTAACCCAATTAAATTCTTAAAATATTTTTGCCTAGTATTGAAGAGCCACCCACAGCTGACGGACGGACTTGTTGACGTCTGTTGACTGAAGGTTGATTCCCACTACTGTGAAGATCCATGGTGGAGGGGATAAATCTTATATTTAAGGCCAAAATATTTTGAAATTGTAATGGTGTTATAAATTGTTTAATGCAGTGTGACCCGAAATTCTTAAATGAAAGACATGAAATTGTTATAATAACAATGGTAGACCATTTTAGACTGTAGACTTGAAAATCTACAAAACTTTTAATGAACACTTTTCTTAAGCTAAACAATTGGGCAATGCTTGAAAGAAAACTGGATGAAGCTGTGATGGGCATTAAACACACTCATAGTCCTTCAAGTATTGATGATCCTAAACGCGGTTACATCTTATTCAAGTCATGTATGTTTGTACAAAAAGCCCCTCATGAATCGATGGGCTGTGTGAGGATCTAGGAGGAGAGTAAGTACAGTACAAGGTGCAATGTCTTAGACAGGTCTTGAACCTGTGCTAGATTCATTCATACCTCCCAGCCCAACTTGATGGACGTGGAGCTGATAGGGAAGATACTGGTGAGCTCCAGGATGTGCCCGGCGGAGAGGGTGGACATCGCTTCCCTGAGCTCCTCGGGAGTGTCGTGGTCCAGCTCTGGCAAAGTGACTGGGCTGGAGAGAGGACTGGCGGGGGAGAAGCCGTGAGCGTTCTCGGCTCGGACCAGGAACATGTAGGTCATGTTGGGCAGGAGGTGGTGTAGGGCGTGGGTCGGTCCTGGGACACGGTGAGCCACAGTCACCCACCCTGTGGAACCCTCCGTGGCGCATCTCTACAGGTCTCCCCGACAATTCCACCTGGAGAGAAAGACAGTTTAGATAATTTACAAGTTTGAGTAGGAAGGATAAAATTTCAAAGACATATTATTTTACAATTGAATTTTTCAAGATTAAGAAAACATAAACAACATTACTCAGATAAATTAAGATCTAAGTTAACTCCTCCCCAATCCAAAATAACCTATATGTTTGGCCTTCCCAAAGTCCAAAAACACAGCATCCCCTCTCGTGATTCACCTTGCAAAGAATTGTCTAAGGTGCTTTGGAATGTTCAAAAGCCGTTGGTAGGATAAACACTGACTCAACCCAATATTTTCGGGACTTTTTGGGAAGTCAAAATTCCTGAAGTTAAATGAAACTGAAAAGTTTTGACATTGAAAGTACTCTTACAAATCAAACAGTCTCAGAAACTCTCAGAATCGTTAAATCACGCTTCAGAGAAGACCAAACATTAAATGAAAGGACTAATCATTCCTCACCTGGAGCTCATTCCTCAATTATAGAACTCTTAAATCTATGCACTCAATGCGATTATTTTTGAGTTAGAGGGTCTGATTTACTTTAAGATGAGAATGGCAATGGGTTCTCTAATGTCTCTTTTATTTGCCAATATAACTGTGAAGGAATTAGAGCAAAAAGCATTAGCTCAGTTCAGACAGAAGATTTGTTGGGGTATGTGGTTGATACCTTTATTTATTTTTCCTCAAGGAGACACTAAATTGAATTTATGATTGCTCATATTAATAGTATTTCTCCTTCCATCTACTTCACAATGGAAGTGTAAGTCCAAAACAACGTTAATGTTTAGGATATGTGTTTATGAAAGGATAGAGATGTCCTTAAGATTCTAATTTTTTTATAAGTAACATACACAGGAAACTGTTTAAACTATTAATAAAACCATTAAAAATATCTCACAGAATATGCTCAGATAAAGATGGATTATTAAGGACATTAATAAAGTTGAGTCATATCTTAGATATAATGGGAACCTTTAGTACGAGGGTCGTCCATAAAGTAACCGCCGCTTGGGCGTTGCGCGATAAGTAGTGGGGGTAGCGCCGCCATTCTCACATAGGCGTGCGCAGCCGTTTAGTACGCTTCTAGCTGTGCAAGGTCGTGCGATCGCGCGTTCTTTTGTTACAACGTAAAAAACATGAGCGCCGTGATAGAAAATCCCGCCAAGTGTGAAGTGCGTGGTGTAATAAGATTTCTGTGGTCGAAAAGTTACACAGCAGCTGAAATTCATCTTGAATTGAGTGCGGTGTATGGCCCAAACATTACGAGCGAAGGTGCAATCCGTCAATGCGTTAGTTTTTTTTAAATGGAAGAACGAACGTTCACGATGAAGACCGGAAGTGGTAGGCCATCTCTCGTCAGTGATGACTTGGTGAACAAAGTGGATGAGAAGTTCAAGTTTTGGAAAAGTTCAAATGGGACGTTTTTGACCACCCCCCCTACAGCCCGGACTTGGCTTCCATCTTTTCCCGTACATGAAGCGGTGGCTTGCATCTCGGAGGTTTGCGAGTGATGAAGAGCTTCAAAACGCTGTGATAGGTTGGCTACGTTCTCAGGCGGCAGATTTTTTTAAAGACGGAATTTAAAGAACTGTTAAAAGATATGATAAGTACTTGAATTTGTATTGTGAATATGTAGAAAAGTAGAGAAAAGCTGTAGTTTTTAACATTTATATAATAAACTTTTTGTATCTCAGTTGGTTTATTTTTTATTCCAAAACGGAGGTTACTTTGTGGACGACCCCTCGTATTAGTAATAAACTAAGTGTAAACGCAAGATCAATTTGTATTTATATCAATTCCTTATGGGCCGAGATTATGGGTGAAAATTAGAAGAGTATGTATAAAGTACATAATAACCGCGTTTAAAACATACAACACTCTTAGACAGAATTTCGTAAAACAAAACCTAAACATGGCACACAGGATTCCGAAAACAGTGTTTACATGATAAAATATAGTTGAAATAGGGAATACGCGACGTAAATACCACGACAAAAACTACTAAATGCTAGAATAAAGGAACACGACAAAAAAAACTAACAGAAAAATACAAAATTGCACTTTATTGTTGGTCCGAAGATTGTCGTATGAATTGGGATGAAACCAAAATAACACATCGGGAACACAATTTATTTCAAAGGAAATTAATCAAGACTCCATACATTAAATTAGAGGATCAATCAACTACCAGCCGAAATTAAATCGCTTTGGTTGCCAATTCAGAAAAATGAACTAAAGAGAAAACCTAAAGTACAAACACATTAAAGATTTCTAATAAATCAATGCAGAATAACAGTATGTGAAGGTCTTGAAACGTCCATCTAGAGTAAAATAATAATAAAAATAAAGCCCAAATCCTGTCTCTGATAATGTTGTTTCTGCGTGACGATCGCCATTTTCTATTGGCCTCTGGTCAGTTTTTTGTGGTTGTTCGGTCAGAACAGTTCGGTGTCAGTAATTAGGGCTTTGTTTTTATTAGGTACATGTTTTAGAGATAGTGTGCATGGAGCTGACATACGACCTATTAGTCGTGGTTCCCGACTTATGCGTGTCACAACTCTCTGGCATTATTTGTTTATTTTAACCTAGATTTCAGTTACGTGTTACCTGAGTAAGATATCAGATTGCAGATCTAAAATACTTCTTGTATCACTGTACTATATCGAATTGTCGGGAAATATTCTATACTTCACAAACCTTCTACTTTTTACTGATATAAACAATATTTTTATTTAAAATAACGTACGGAATTCAATGTTACTGCTAAGCCCATTTAAATACAAATTTTAAAAATTCTTTATGGCTGACCTTGACATGATGATTTTACTTTACTCAGTAGACAATACTATTGCATTACCGCGTCTTTAATCCGTGTTACGGAAATAATGCAGTAATTTGACGCGTCAACATCTACTCTTATTGTTTCAAGTGAAACATGTTACATCTGACGAGTGAAGCATCCTATTACAGTATCCTGTTTACCTGATAGCCCAGGAGAGAGGAGGAGCCGATCTGACTGTGCCTGGACCAGGAGAGGGTGACGGAGCTCCTCTGGATGTTGACGATGAGGGGACGACTTGGAGGTCCGGGCAGAGCGCCGAGTGTCGGACTCTTAAAGAAAGCGATGTCGGAGTTCCTGAGGGACTCCAGGCGCAACTTCGCACTCCAGGTCGCCTTCCCGTGCTCAGAGGTGGCGACGCAGGTGTAGAGGCCTTCGTCAGCCTTTTGCAAGTCTGCAGGAAAAACGAAACCCAGTTTTCAGTTGATCAACTAACAAATAAGAAACAAACTAAGTTATTCCCATGTTCCTTGTCTTACTATTCTTGTAAATATTTCAAAGCATCTTACATTTTAGAGTTGGTAAAGTTAGATGGTTTGATATGTCTGCCTTTTTCAAACGCCCACTTAGCATTCTTCCCCTCTTGGTCCATTCGGTACATAGCGAGGAGTAATACCATTGGGAGAGCCAATGCCAAGCAAAGTAAGAGAATTTTGGATCTAAGTTAGAGGTATTGCAAGTGGAAATCCTGTCTGACACCGTAACAATTTTTATCACTAAAATCGATCTTGTACTGTAATGACTCTCCCTTTTTTGATAAGATCATCGCACAGGCCAGTGGCTCATGATGACGGGCGAAATGAGCCTAAAAAGATGGGCCTCTCCTTAAAAATTATGGTCACTGAATAAAATGGGTGAACACTTATGCATTTAGTATTAAATATATTTGGTAGTAGGATATGAGGATTCCAAAAATATGAAGATATGTTGTCAAGGTGGTATGTCTGAGTAATTATAACAAGTAGATCTTCAATTTATAATTCAAATCCTTGCAGGTCAAAAGTCAATCAGAGGCTGCCTTCCTACCTTCGATGAAGAGAGTCCCGTTGTCGAAGACACTGATCCTGGGATGAAGCTGAAGGATGGGGGCGTGGTCCTTGTACCAGGTGACGGCGGGAGGCGGCTGACCTCTCACCTGGCAGCGGAAGAGGGCCTCGGTCTCCAGCGGCAAGGTCTGGTTGGCGGGTCCTAACTCTATGACTGGAGGAGGATGGAAACCTGAAGTCACAGTCAGCCTGGCATGCCAGCTGTCGGAGCCGGCAGAGTTGACGGCATTGCAGACCGTCCCGAGGCCACTATCGTTGCGAGTTACCTCCTGGGGAAAAGCCACTGAAGGAGTGAACATTCCTGACAAGATGGTACCCATGCAAATATTCTAAGATGCACTTAAACTGTATGACTAGAGGAGGGTGGAAGCCTGAGGTCAGTCACCCAGGCATTCCAGCTGTCGGAGCCGGCGGAGTTGACAGCATTGCAGACCGTCCCGAGGCCACTGTCCTTGGAGTTACCTCCAGGGGAAAGGCATTGAAGGGGTGAATATTCCTGCAAAGGTGTGCAAATATTCTGATGCACTTACAGTTGGTGAACTGTAGAAGCAGTCTACTTTTAACCCAAATAGACCCAAGATCTAGAGGACGCAGGTTACTTTCTCGAGTCCTTCGCTGCTCCAAAAATGGAAAGATAGGCAGCAATTGATTTTGTAAAAGGTGTTAGATCAAAATTTGAAAAAATACTCTAAACTCTTGATTTTGATCTGTGAAAGGGACATAGTTACCAAAATCTCTTTCTTTTGTGTGTAAATATAGGGAACTTCTCACGTTTTAATGTCACTCTAGTGGTGGTTTGACAGGTAAATTATCATACAATCAAATTGTTTAGACAATAACTCTGAACTACTTTGGTATCACATAGCTATCTTAACAGTTCTTGAAGATAATAAATATCTAGACTTTATACGTTCCCACCTGGCATTTAAAATTATAACAGCGACAACTATAGCTAGTGAGGCAATGTTTTATAACCCTTTAAGTATACGATATTGATCTTAAACTCCACATTTTCTCACTGGGCAAGCAAAAGGATAACATAGCCAATTTAGCTATTTAGAAAACGTTTCATAAAAATTTGAGTTTTTGATAGGTATCTTATGATTCTGTAGACACCAAAATTTCCAACCTGCCGCTTAAAAGGTTAAAGGGTTTAATGGATTTTAGTTAACACTGAACAAAAACGCAAGACCAAGGGGAATGATTCACTCGTTTTAGATTGAATGTTATAAAAAAATTAAAACATTGAAAGGTATGTTTTTTTCTTGAAATAAAAAAAAACAAACTAAAAATAACTGTTTAGTTCAAAAGAAGAGTCAGCGCCTCTTCGAGCCCGACCACGCTGGGACCAACTACCTTCGTTTTAGTCCCATTCTTCGACTCATGCGTTTCGAGAACGAGGTCGGCTCTTCAGTTGACCTCTTCATTACAGCATTGGGAGCGGTTCGGCGAGCTGCTGCTGATGGAAGGCTGTTCTGTGATGTCTCATCTTTCAACGCGTGACTGTTATAATTTATTCTATTTCTGTTGTTAGCTTGACTGTTCATTTTTTTGATTTGTTTACGTAGCCATTATTCATACATATTTATTCTTCGTTATATTTATTTCATTGTTTATACCGTTAAGTTTTTATCACTATTTCTTTGTTTTTTTAATACTTACACATTTTATTTTTGTAATAGCTTGTTTTCTTTACTTGATATTTTTATATTGTAATTTCTTACTTTGGTAAATTGTGTGTATTTAGTTTCTTGTTATTTACTCGCATGTCAAGTATTGTAGTAATTTCTTGCTTTCTCTTCATGGACTTTATTGTATGATTGTTAGCCACTCATTAATGTATTAAGTATATATTAATTAACAATATTTATAATTCTTTATACACTCTGTTGGCCATCTTTGTTTGTTTTTGTAATAATGTAAAATGGCGTATGACTTTGGTGAATAAATAAAAATACAACAGCCAACTATGTAATAACTCCTTTAGGTACAGATGATAACTAAGTAAAATAGAACTATAATCATTTTTTTTTTCTTTAAAGCTTTCCAGAATTTAGTGTATGAAGATACTGTATCTATTGTAATTGGTTGGAATTCCAAGATGATCTGAGTTTTAGATTCAGTAATTCTGTTGCTTAACAAAACGATAAAACATTAATTTATTGATGTCAGTTTGACTTACTTGAATCGTCAATTGATTGAGTCCCTCAGGAGTCAGTTCGGAAGAGAATTTCCCCGCTGATTCCCCCGGGAACAGCAGAACCCTGGAGCCCTCAACAGTCCAGAAAACGGTCGGACTGGGCTTCCCCTGGGCTCCGCACTGGAATATCGCTGTTTCCCCCGCAGTCACCGTCACCTCCTCCGGCCTGGCCGCTATGTTTGGAGGAGCTGTGGTGGGAAGGCGGTACAAATAATAATTTCATCCCGAATAAATCTTAAAAGTCTTTTTTACGGACATTTTTAATGCTTCACTTGCATGCTTAAGTATGCACTTTTTGTATATTTTTAAGTAATTATCAGTAAAAAGTATGGCTTACTTGGAACTCGATTTATTTAATATATACATTGTAGCTACATATACGTGTATGTTGCTCTATTACCCGTGTGTTTAGGTAATTCGTTTACCGTCTATCTATGTATGTGTGTTTTATGGTTTTTATTTCAGAAATCATTAGAGATAAACAACTGAAATGTGGTACAATTATGTTTCTTGCACTTTCACACCAAGAGAAAAATGTATGTTTAAATATGACCTACGGTTGAACTTTTGAAAGCGTAATACCGTAAAAACTAATTCTGAATTATGAAACTTTAAAAATAATAATAACACTTTCTACAACTGATTAAAAATATTTTGGCACCTAGATGATATAAACAATTAGTAAATAGTAGGAGACTTCATTGTTTACCCATTTATGCCAAATTAATACCAACAACCTGATTTTGTAAACAAAATAAACCTCAAATGAGTGTAAACAGTGTACTCACAATGCACGGTGAGGGTGGCGGACGCTGTGAGGCTGCCCACGGCATTGTCAACCTCACAGCTGTACTCTCCCTCGTCCTCGGGTACCACACTCTCCAGCCTCAGACTGCGGTCATCCAGGACATGGACGCGGCCCAGGGGCATGCTGCCACCCCCGGCGGTCCGCCTCCACATCACGTCCGGGGGCGGGTCGCCTCCCGCCTCGCACGCGAACACCACGTTACTGCCCGCGAGCGCCGTGGCGTCCTTGGGGCCTCGGATCAGATGCGGCTTTACTGCAAGAACAATGTTCCAAGCGAATCTTTCACTCAATAGACGAGATAACTCAAGACTATAAAAGTTATAGTTGTCAAAAACACCCAATAATGTGTGTATTTTTTCTTAAAATAGTATTTCAAATGTGTGATTTCAAGGTGATGCTACCGATTTTTGGATTGTAAGATATTGCTCCTTTTAAATATATAGTCTTACAAGACAACTTCCCTGAAGACAAAAAATTGGAATTTTTTATCATTCCATTTTGAATTTTAAACAATTTTAACCAGGTTTGAATAAAAAAGGCTAAACATTAGCCAGCATGAGTGACTTGTTTTATAGTCAGGACAAAGAGAAAAGCCGGAAATAGAAATACGAACATTTTACAGGATACTACGTGAACGATGATGTTTGGAGGGACTGAAATTGTTTATTTCATAGACACTACATTTTCTTAGGGGAAATTATAAAAAATGACGTAATTGTTATAAATTCCATTTAATTTTAAAATATAGTCCCCTAATTTCCGTAACTAGAATTATCTGGGTGGCACTTATGTCACGAAACTTACGTTATAGTTACGAAAATTAGGAAATTCATATTTTAAAATAAAATGGACATTGTAACAATTACATAGTTTTTATAATTTTTCTCCAGAAAATATAATTTGTATGAATAAACAAATTTCACTCCCTACAATCATCGTTCATGTAATATTCTGTAAAATTTCTTTTTTCAGATGTTTTCATTAGCCTGGTTATACGATTATAAGTACTTTTTTATACTTTTTCTACGCTAGTAAATGATTTTTCCTTAAACAATATTCTAACAAAAACCACCCTACACCACCTTACTCCAATAATCTTTAAAGGCGTAACTTATTCAATTTTAAATCAATACCGAATACTACTGGGTAACCTGCCTGGTGTTAAATTACTGCGTTTGACTTTTAAAACTAAAATTTAAAACTAGAATTTTAACAAGCCGCCTTTATAACGAAGTTAACACTTTTCTTTCGAGAGGTGGCAATTTTAACATGTTGCTTGTTGTTAACAAGCGTTTAATACCTACCAATGCAATATCCAACTAACTCAAAAATATTTGTGTTTGGCAGCTATATGTTACGTCACAATATACATTTATGAAATACAAAATGAGGTCCACCAGTTCTTAGCAACAACTATGGTACGGTAGTCCTGTATTTTCAGTTGATCAATCATGTACTCTCGGATAGGAAAGTCTAATGGTAACACAGAATGGCTTAGAGTTGTTCTCTTACCATGCACTTTGAGCTGAGCGACCTGGGACTCTCTGACGCCGACCGTGTTCTTGGCCACGCACTGGTATCGTCCTTCGTCTCCTTGGCGCGCATCCTGGATACCCAGGCTTCCCCCGTCCACTATCTGCAGTCTGGAACAGGATAACAAAACGTTATCGGACAGAGGCACAACAATCCACACAACACTGACTTATCTTTATTTCTCAGATAAATCGATTACGTTTTCTTAGAATCAACTGATAAGCATTACTATCAGTGTCCCACTCACGCCCGTGCCGGTGTGATGTGTTATTGTTCAAGCTCAATCTTCTTTTATTTTCTAAAAATACATACAATTTTATTTACATTCCACTGGACCTCAAGCGGCACGTGCGGCACGTTCAGTTGAATCATATTACACAATTATTTATAGTGTGCATTGTCCAATTTACATTCTTATAAGATTTTCTTCAAGTAATCCAAATTCACAAACCAGCAACAAACAGTTTAAATCCAATAAATAATATACCAGGAGATTAATATAATATAACTTAGAATAAAACAGCATTAACAACAGTATGTACATAAACAATGTAATGTCAGGCAGTACTAATTTATAGGCAATAATACATAAATATTTATTCTAGGTGGTAACAAGCGATATAATTTGTAATTTAATCATTAATACACTAACATTCCAAGTGAGTAAAAACAATAAATAAATAGATAAAAAATAAATAATGTAGTGATCACTAATAAGTAATAAATATTGTAGCTGTAAACAATATAGTCTGACATTATCAAACCAAAAGTATAAATGGGCACAGTTATGCAATAGGGATCCAACCCACAACCTATTGAATATTATGATCCAAGTGGCAACAAGTAGTATAAACAATATATATGACTTTCAAACAGTACAATTTCAACACACTTTTAAACAATTTCTTTTTATTTATTGTTTCTTTTTTCCTTTGTATTTGCTTTTTTTCTCGTACTCGTGACTTGTGCTCGGGACTTGCATTCTCTACAGTGACAACGCCTGGACTAGTGATGGGAGAATCGAATAGTATTCGAATACAGCCAGAGTATTCACATATTCGAATACATCAAAATGAATTCGAATACTTTTGAAATGAATACAATTTCTCTGGAAGAATTGAATTCAAACCTGGAGTATTCGTTTATTCTGACAAATAGTATTCAAATAAAATATCCAAGAGCTGTATTCGTATTCATATGAGGTTTAAAATGAATACATATATGGAGACTTTGAAAAGAATAATTTAGGAGAGATTCATAATTTGAAAAAATAATTACAAATTTTAATACTTGAAAAAAATGTATAATTAATTGTATAATTATTAAATTAAAAATACATATTATTTAAGAGTTAAAGTTCTAAGCAATAAAGACAAATATGAATATTTATTTTATATTGTTGTGTAAAAAACAAAATATTATTGAGGTTTTCTGGCTTCAGTCTATTTCTACGGTAATTAGTGACAAGACCTGCTGTGGAAAATAGTCTTTCAGACGGAACTGAAGTATCAGGTAAACAAAGATATTTCTTCTGAAGTTCGTATATCATGGGTATGACTTGTTTATACGAGGCACCAAAAGCCAAAGTATTCGAATACATATTCGAATACAGTGGTGAATTCGTGACAAACAAGTGAAATAACCCAGGAACAATAGATTTCGGGAAAGAAGTAAGACAGGTCTAGACCTGTCTGTTAGAAACGCTCAGCTGAGCAAAAGTATTCGAATACTTGTATTCGAATACATATTCGAATACAGGGGTGAATTCGAATTCACTGTATTCGATTCTTTAAAGTATTCGATTCTCCCATCACTAGCCTGGACTGGACTCCAAGCAGCTTTTGGGTATTTTTGAACCCTTTTCTTCTCCCTTCTTTTTGTTCTTTATTTTTGTATGTACTAATACCTCCCACCTGACGAAGAGGATAGATTCCAATCCTCAAAACATTGTGTTATACCTTTTGTAACCGTAACGTTGGCAAATGCCCGAAATCCTGTTATCCTATCAAACCTTCCATCGCCAAGAACAAACTTTAAACAAAGAAGCATTACTACTTGTAATTCCATCTATGGAGTATAGGACTTTGTTTGTATCTAACATACGTCAACGTAGTTTGTGGGAAAAGGACAAAGCACGTAAGCAAGTGAAGTGGGATTGGCTTGAGGAAGAGGAGTTTGACGAGATTTATTTTCTTTTTAAATGCGTACTTGGTTGTTAGTGACATCATTTGATAGGTTTAGTAACGTATCATTTAAGATGATAAAATACACGAATTTGACAACTGTAAAAGTAACCATACCCAAAAAATATATATAAAAGTAAATATACGTACCAAAATTACACAACTTAATGTGTATAAAATATTCTGATATATTATTAAATCCACATTGCAGGGTAATCTTTACAGCATTATAACAAATAGGCAACTAAAACCCTTTGAAACATTTATTTGTTAAACATTAACCTCTAAAGCAAATAATAAACAATTCAATACACACATATGAATTTTGAAAACTACAGCTATGTCATTAAAAATTTTACATCTGTTTAAATGGTCCATGTGTGTATATTTTATTGTTTATTGTTTTCTTCAAAGGTTAATGTGTACTGAATATGGCTTTAATGCTGAGATACAATGTATGACAAATAAAAGCTTTTAAAACGGGTTTTAGATGCCTATTTTATACTAAAATATCTTGAATTTAATATGTAGATATAATAATAAATATCATATTATTAAAAAAGAATTTTATTTGGAATTCATGGAAATTCAGATTAAATTATGAATAACTTCCAGTTATTTCACTTTGCTCCTTTATTTGATGTTCACCATTTGTATTCCGGGGAAAGTAAGAAATGAAGGCCTAATATAATCGACCGACCGACCTACAACTATGTCTTTATAATCAATAATACAACAATGTACGCCACACCACGCATAACGTAATATGGTTCGTTGAAATAACAAATGTAAATTATAATTTCAAAATATCATGTGGACAAACAGATAAGGTAAAGGGAACATTGTGACAGCTCCTTGATGGATAGTTTTCACTGAAGCTTCATCCACCAGATATTTACCATCATCCAACTCGAACCAGCCTACGTAGAGTGAAATGGATATTCATGCCTAATTAAAATCTGTACTTACATTAGTGTCCGCTATACCTCTTGAAAGATAGTTTTCTCTACCGCTCAGCCAAATCACACGATTTGGCATAAATAGAACTCGATTTTACCAATGTAGAAATGAAAAGTCATGCAAAATTTCAACTCTATAGCCGATTTCGATCTCGGGATATTCTGCGTAAGAAAAAAGAGAATTTTTTAAAGTCCTGGATTGATAGGCTTCGCAAGTAATTTTCTTCACTCTACATTATGAAGTAAAAATTTTATAATTTCAAATATTGTTTCATTACACTATATCATTTTATCGACACAAATTCCCTGCCAAAAATCATATTGTCTGCCAGGTTGTCCACGGTCAAAAAGGAGTTTAAAAAACTGATGGTCAACGGCGGTTTAATCAGGAGTTAAATTTACATCTGCCGTGAATCGGTCAGAAGACAAATCAAAGTCGCCCATCCGGGTAAAACCCTATTGTCAGCTGCTAAACGAGGCCAGCTGGCCTCAGGCCAAACAATTGAAAGTGTTTGTCCTGGCAAACTGGGCCTCTATGTTGCCAGACGCGCAATGGCACTAAAAGTCCTCAATTAGACAGTATTGCTAGAACAGGCGCGCGCGCGCGCGCGTATGTGTGTGTGTGTGAGCGCTGCACACATGTAGAGAGTGTCCAACAAAAAACAACTCAGCGATGAGAATAGAACAGAAGAACGCGACTAATGCACTCTTAAGAGACCCTTGTTCTTTTGTTTACCCGCTCGATGTGATGCTTGGAATAGAATGTCAAACTGAGGCGTATTCGCGAGGATTCGCTCAAAGGATTACGACTCGACTGACAGCACTTCACCCCTTCTCAGGCCGCTTTAATCTGTTCCTCGCCTCCTATTGTCTTTAATAACACTATAGTTCTTAGTGAAGAGGTAGGAGATCGGTACGATTTCGCCGAATATAATGGCTGCATGACTAGAGGGCTAAACAATTATTGCTAAGTAGCATACTGTAGAATTCGTATAATAGGAAGAATACATTGGTGCAAATTATTCTGCCCCATAAAGGTATTGATTGAACTAATCATCCTTTCGCTCTATAGTTGAAACGTTTTGACTTAGGCGGGTGGAGGTTAAAAATTTAAAAGATAAGAGAAAATGGAGATTGCAATATTTTCTAGTGATTATTACATGCATTGGTCACTAGAATGTTAGTGACCAATGCACTAGTGTTTAGTATGCATTTAAAAACGATATCCCCCGTTATTGGGCAGGAAATTGGGTAAAATAAATCGTTAAGTGCTTTGCTAAGCGTAAAACTCAAGAACAGCCGGATGAAGTCCACGAAGAAAAGATCCCGGAAACAAACATAAAACACGCAATAACCTTTTCCCCATCCTTAATTGTCCAAGCAGCCAGTTTAAACCTTGAAATTTTATATTGACTTCAAACAGACCAAATGAAAAACAAATTATGTGCTAGAGAATCTAAATAATACATTAATAATACAGTTTATTTTATTAGTATTTAGTACAGTTTATGTGTATTATTAGATAAGTCATTTGTTTAAGTTTAAATAAATAATATTCAATAATTGTTATAATTCATTTATTTGGGTGAATGGTTATAAATTGAACGTTGCCAAAATAACGCTGACACGAAGTTCACTCAAATAAGATTTTAGAAAACTATTTCAGCCATATAAGGGTGAGCAAAACAATACCCCGGATTTTCACAGCTTTGGTTTGACTTACAACTTATTGTGTATAAACAACTTTATTGAGCGCCGCTAGTTGGTTAGGATACATGGGTAAAGAAGTTTACCTGCCAAAAGTATTCAACAAATTTAAAAAGTCAGGTGTGTGTATTATTTTATTGGTTGTTTACAAATTTTTGTTTTTCAACTGACAGACAAGTTCCTCGATTTATCTTTGACGGGTTGGTTTATTTTATGTGTTTTCATTTACTCATTGGTGACTGATGCCACCAAAAACGCAGGCGGATCAATTTGTGTTGAATACTTCGAAATGGTATAAGGCAACTTAATTTTCAGGACTACCCAACACCGTGAGGATAGTAATGAAATAGGAAGGACTCTGGAATCGTTAACATTGCAGTACATCATTTGAGGTGCTTCCAACTTCAATATTTCAACTGACTATAGTGCCTACCAGTGCGTTGCTATTGGATCTATGAAGTCATTTTGCCCAAATTGCAGGTCATTGGAAAACGAAAGTGAAGCCGCTGGATTGTGTTGTGCACAAGTCAAAGTGAAATTAGTACCATTGGTTCGACCACCAGAGCCAACGTACCCATTGATTTTGAGTAGGAACGGATTCCATACATTTCCTTGCAAATGTCCAAAGAAATAAACAACTGCTTCCAAATTGGCTTCATTTGTGGCATATATATATATATATATATATATAGTTTGGGACTATTTCAAGGTAACTATAACAAACAGAAGTCTCACCCGATTTGCTTAATTTGTTTCATAACCTTTGTAACCAAAGTAATAAATCTGTATGTTAATTTATATACACAAGTCAAGTATATAACCGAGCAGGTTCACTGTTGCTGGTGTCGGGTGGCGACTAAAAGTTCCTGCAAGTTTATTTCATGGCCAGTTCAACACAAGAATTGGTCTTCTTTGTGGAAATAGTAGATCAGGGAAGTCTATGATGGAACATTGCAGACTTTTTTCCATCAACAAAATTAGTTGCTCATAAGTACAATAGATCTCACGCCATCCGAAAATCAGGATTGTAATCAGAGGTGGTAAAAATCCTTTGGGCCAGCATGCAAGACGTTTCAACGCATATTATTAATGAAGTTGAAAATATGGAAGCCCGTAATAATGTTCTATATTGCCGGAGTAGTCAAACACAATATCCCATCATATTTTGTCAAGGGAAAGATGGCTCTCACCTACAATCAAGATGATACGTTTAATCTACTTAGAGGTAATTAGAAATTCAGAAATCGAGACTTTGCTAAACGTTTTGAGTCTTAAGGGCCTTATGAAGCATTTTTAAGATTGAGTCTGTTGAGTAGGCAGATAGTCCAATCAGATATCACCATTCACCTGGTAGGCAGTGAAGGCTTCTGCTGAAGATGTTCCCTACCTAAATACTATATGTATTGTACACACTGACTGGGTCTACGTCCTCGTCACAATATCCCCGTATAATCTTTGCTTAGTCTTAGTTGATGAGGCATTGTTCAGTATTATTGATCAAATTGATAATTTGGAATAGTATAGTTGTAATAATATAATTAATAAAATTGTATCATTCTTTACAGTAATGCTGCAAGGTACTGTCACTAGGTGGGCTGCCCACGCGAGATGCTATCACTATCTAGCAGTAAAAGTTGAAATTAAATTTGGATTCTTTTATTTCTATAGCAACAGACCTAAGTACCCCTAAATTCACACCATTGTCGGCCGGGACTCGTGGCGTAGTCCTGTAATCCAGCTACTTGGAGGTCACTTTGACAGGTCCCCACTGTCCCCTGGGTTAGTCCTCAGGTCTCTGACGTCACACCCACGACCGCTAGGCTGTGGAGGTCGACGTGGACCTATAGGGAATAGTTGATATAGGACTATGAAGATTACATAGACCTATACATACTATAGAGAGTAGTTGTAACAGGCCTATGAAGATAGCATAGACCTGTAACTACTACAGGGTGTAGGAAGGAGTACTGGAAAGTACACGTGGGTGTGACGGAGGGGTCTGGGGCAAGCTCAGGGGACTCTGGGGCCCCTGCAAGTGCTGGAGGAAGGATTCCGGGCGAGGGCTGGTTTTTTTTTGCACCTCTTCCTCACTTTTAGAATTAGTTAATTTTATTATTAAAAAAACGTAATTTTTTACGGTTCTAAAAAACGTTTATAATTTCCTTACATAAGGCTTGTTTTATTTAGTACTTACAAATAATCCAAACTGGTATGTTGATTATAAAATTAAATACTTTTTCACTAATCATAAATATCAACAAGTAATGAATATTTTTTATTACAAAAGGTACTCAAAATGCCATACAAAATTTACATTTATGTATACAAATATTGATCAATACAATTTTTTATTAAAGAAATTAAACAAAAATATTAGAATAAAATAAACATTTAATGTTGTTGAGAAGTTCGAGAATCACAATATTGTAACATGTTTAATTACTGTAGTGTGCAGCAAAGAAGACCGTTGAGGGCGTGGCCTGTACGGCCGCCCTCTTAGCCTCTACCTACCAGAGATATGCGGCGTTGCCAAATTGTCTTACAACTGCGCCGGAAAGACACAGAGCTTGTTGCTCAGTGACGTTCTCAATTTTTAACCTTGGCGCTCCCAAAAAATATGAGATTTACTTATAATCCGATGCTGTATTAACAAGTAACACAAAAAGCTCTGTGTTTTAGTAAAACCCCAGTTTCTGTACACCCAAAAAGAAAGGAAATGAATTGACCAATTTATATTTTTCTACAAAAAGGATACTTATTTTTAAACATTTCCATCTCGTATTTCGAAACTAATTAAAAATAAAACTAAAATGAAATATTCAAATTTGTTTATTCTATAAATTCCCATATAAACGCATTAACTGTTCACCAATTATTTGTGGCCCACCAATACTATTGTGTATTTAAAATAATTTTAAACAAACTGCTCATTAAGATAAATAATCACTAAGGCTGTTATTTATCAATGTAGTTCTTATTTGTTTTAATAAGTAATATCAAAAGTAACTTTGTTACAGTCATTTTAAATTTATATTTTTTAATAGAAATACGCATTAAGAAGTACAAAACGAAGGGGAAAATTTTCAGGAAACATAAATGTTAAATCAATTATATTTTAATTAAATGCCGTAAAAGTAAATCAATTGTTGTTTAAACATGAGCTCCATTTTTGTTACTGCCTTTTGCTCATTTCATAATAAGATTATAATCCACAAATATTTAAATACAACAGTCAATCGTTTTTGCAACCAATATTCAAATTTGAAGCCCTTAGCCATCATAGTGAGAACACTTACGATGGAATATGATATTTTCAATCGGAATTAGTTATATATCAGAAGTGTGTTAGTGCCCTTGGTCAAAAAGATTAGAGACTAATCGAATTTGTGACTGCCTTTTATATTAGTTTTGCAAGTGCAGAAGCATTTCTGGTTTGAGTAAATTATATTTAAAACGGGACACAAGAGCATATATGTCCTGTCCTTTAATCTACTTTAGGTTTACAATATTTCCGATTCCATAGTTAATTTTAGCTTGTTGACCCGGTGAAAAGAATATAGGTGAGACTGAGAAGCTTCTTACGAAGATTTATTTTTATTTATACACGTATTGTACATTAATAGTAAATTACTTGTAAGAACACATAATTACACACAGCTTTACAACATTAATTTATGCTTTTCTGTAAATTACATCATTATACACGTCAATTATATAACATCAGCTTTAAGGCAAGGACTCACAAATATACTAGTATTTAAAATTATGCCAGTAACTGAACCGGTGTTAATTTTAGTAAACATTGTATAAATTGTCCATATTTTTAATTAATAATTATAAAGGTCATATTTTATACGGTAATAACTATTTACTTAGTATTACGAAAAAATGTCATCCTTTTGGAAAACATATATATATATATATATATATATATATATATATATATAAAATCGAATGCAGAGAAAACATATATGTCACGTAGGAATGTGAAAACAAGCTAGATTTCAATAAATTTACCAATAATTAATTCTTAAAATGTGATCGTACTAATGCGGGTTAAGAATATAGCCTACTAAATAAAATGTTATATTAGATTTCTGTCGATGGTGATAAATAAAATAAAAAATGGTTTAATATGAACCAAAGTAAAAACTACCCTACCCTGAATCGCATAAATTATAATAGACTTCAGTAGCGTTTATTCGTGCTGAACATCCCCTCGTGAATGAGATGGAACATAAGTAGGTTTTCTAAAAAAAATATAAGCCACCGCAATGAGAGAGCTTTTGCCAGGAATGAGGCGATATGGCAACAGCGACGACGCACTGCGCCATTATTGGTCGGACCGAACGGTCTTCTTTGCTGCTTTCGGATGGAAATATTCCATACATAGAAATTAAGCTAATCTTGCAGTAAATATTTTTGTATCTATTTTTGCAGATAATTCGAAAGAAGATTAATGTTATCTGCATACTGCACGTGCGTAAGGCCACTGCACATGTGACTCAGGGTACAGTGTTTAATGTACGAGTACAGTACCGGTACATCAGTCACGTGTATTAAAAACAAGAAAGGACCGAGGACTGATCCATGAAGGACACCGTGTCTCAGTTTTTCTTGTGGAGGCAGGTAATTAGCAATGTGAGGTATTTGTGATATATTGTTGACTAGCTGTAACCCACGGCTCCGCCCACAATTTTCAAACTCTAAGACTGTAAATCTTGTTGGTTCTCGTATAGTTCCGTTAGCCTTTTCCAATGTACTCTCAGACATAGAGTGTACTCCACATCCATCCCGTGAATTTTTCCGTGTTTGAACTACCTTGGATAAACAAGATTAAATGTATACATAGAGTAAAAAATTATCATTAGTTTGCACATTAAGGTAAGGACGTATTATTGGGTACATTACAATATGTAAAATTCATCAAAGCATATGGTCAAACTCTCTACATATCCCTTAAAGTCATATTACATGAAAGATTATTTGGTTTTACCTCCAAATTAAATTCACCTGTATTTCCAAAACTTAATTAAATGTTAAAACTAATGTAACTAATGAAACACATTTTTTAACACACTTACAGAGAAAGTAGCCAAGATGTCAAATACATGTTTTGTCCTAATATGAAAACCAGTTAACCGTCTTGAAGTTGAAAAGCGCTCCAGCGATGAGATGCAATCCCATTAAAAGGGCATAGGTATCAAAAATTCTAACACTGTTTTCAATTTCTTAAAGTAAGCATCATCTGTTTGGGGAGGTAACAAGGAGTGACGTCTTATATTTTTACAAGCGCTTTCTTCATTAAATATCAAAGTAAATAGTTCTTACCAGTTTAAAATTGGTTGCAATCTTTTCCGAGCACCATTAAACTAGACAGCGGTTTAAATGGAGTAAGGAATGAACCGTATTTAATAAAAAAATAATGTATCATTTGTTGAGGTAATTGTATGATAGAGACGCCTCAACAACTCCGATAGTATTATACAGGGCATCCCGTAATTCTGGAAAAAGCTATACAGTGTTATTGCTCAGGTCAAGCCAAACATATTTTACTATATGAACTTGGGTCTTCGATCCTTAGTTTCCCATCTGTCTGTATGGGTGTTATATTAAAAAATTTATTACTCAAAAACTAATACATTACATTATAGGCTACCAAATTAGGTTCAAATATTTATGACAAGAAGGCTAGTTAGGCTACTGAAGAAAATATCATGAAATTATCTTTAGTACTTTCAAGATGGCGGCCATTAAAAATTTTGAATATCTTGAAAACCAGCAGTGTTTCTTAAGAATTACAATTTTAGAGTATTTGATCACAAACCTAATGACACAAAAACCATTTAAGTTGAATAATAAATAACCGATTTAGAGCAGATTTACTGTGACAAGACATGGCCCACATTGAGAGCTGCCGTTTATTCAGTTGTTGTATTGTCGGCTATTCGCTGAGAACCTCAATGTGGGTCACTTAAAAAAAACGTGTTAATAGGTCTCTAAGAAAGAACTTCGTTTTTAATTACATAATTTGAAAGTTAGTATTGTAACTGTAACTCATATTGTACAGTATGGTTACAAAATGTGAAATAAGATTTATATAATAAAGGCATACTTGTACAATTATTGAAACTAAAATAAATAACGAACTTTACTATTTCAGTCAGAATCCCTCAACAGGGAAGTTTGTAAAAGTAATTAATCTCAGCTTACCCAGTTTGCAAAAACTGCTTACACTTTTTAATTAATTTGAGTCTCCACCCTCGAAGCCTATTTAAATCGCAATTAAATCTTTACAGCATAATACAGTATCGTAAGTTATTTTGAAAGAGATAGACGTTAAAAAAATTAAAATTGATAAAGAATACAACGAAGTTAGATGATACACCATAAATGTCTTGAAAATAATTTTAAACTCATTACGGACACTACCCCTCATTACCAGTAATGGCACTGAGTAAATTATATGACAGAATAAATATCACAGTTAGAGAATTGAATTGAATTTGAACGTTGTTATACAATCAAGGATTTCAGTGGACTAAATTAAATTCGAGTTATTTCCCGGAAATAAAATTTATCTGCTAGCAAATAATTTGGTCATTTGTAAAATTTTATGAATAATTATGTGATTTTTTTAACTGATCTTGTGATATTTCCGACACATAATTATATACAGTATACGCAGAAGCAAGATCTCTGTGCATTTTTCACTTCAGTTCATAATAGTTCTAATAGTTATACCTGCTTTACAATAGTAGTCGCCTTATCGCGTTATCTGATTCCTTATCTTACTGCCCAGTAATAACCGGTTCAGTCAGTCTACGTTTAATTTTTTGTTATGTGTACCTTTTAGCTTCCTAGAATGTTATCAAGCAATGATAAAAATAAGTGGGTCGGTGCACCCCTTCCATACAATCTTTAAAGTACCCACGTACAAAAATACACACACGTCTAATTATAATTTTGATAATAGAAAATATATTTTATTTTCATTATTACTTAAAAATTTTCTGGATACATAGAGGATGGCAGGTCATTTCAACTATCCGATGAGTTCTGTTGTGTTTTTTGACTAATGTGCTTATTTTAGTTGAGAATTTACTGAGAAATTTGTACAACTCGAGTTAAAAAAAATAATAAATTAGGCTACCTGTAAATTGCCTAATCGTGCAGTTGGTCACGTGATCATTCTGATAATTGTCTACTTGTAAAACCCTGATCAGATAAGACTATAGCGAGTCACTCACTCAACGGACAGGTCGAGCCGGGTAAGCTTGGCGAAATTGCCGCCAGGGGCGCTGTATAACACATTATCCTGGCACTTAGCTGATGAAACATGGACACTTCCAATGTGGAAGTACTTTGTTGCATAAACCTAGAGTGGAAAATAACTCCAGTGAAATTTCTAACCGTCCATTTACAGTTCGGGACCTCTCTCTTGCGGCGAAACCAGCACAGACGCAAAGATTCTATCAATAAATTCACGTAATTAATCGTAAACTTTTCCAAATGGCCAAATTCTTTGTCAGCAATTTAATTTTCTGGGAATTAAATTTCATGGAAATAACTCATATTTAATTTAGGCCACTGAAATCCTTGAGAGGGTAACAACGTTTAAGTTTAGTTCAATTCTCTCACTGTTAAAATTATTCTGTCCTATAATTTACTCTGTGTTGTTGACATTTATGGTGTATTATCTAACTTCCTAGAATTCTTTTTTTAATTTCAATTTTTTTTATTGTTAGTCTCTTTCAAAATGAGAACATTCGATCATGTCTTATGCTGTAACGGTTTTATCGCGATTTAAGTAAACCTAACCTTAGTAATGTGACAAATGCTTTGATGATACAGACTTAAATGAATTAAAATATGTTAACAGCTGTTTTTCCAAACTAGGTAGGTTGGAGATTAATTGCTTTAATAAATTTCTCTGTTGAGGGATTCTGACTTAAATCGTAAATTTGAATGAGATATTGAACGGTAAACAAATTAAATTTATAACTTGAACAAACGTGACATTTGTGACTTGTAATTAAATTTCTCAACAAAAATGTGTCTGAAATGATTATTATTATGAAAAATTCTATTTCCATAAAACTACTTTGGTAAATGTAAAACCTCTATTTCCATTTAAAAATGAGGTTTTTTTAAAAATAAGGTTCGAATTGTCTTGCCGCCTAAGCATGGTGGCATTGTTTAAGAAAAAAGAACACAAAAAGCAACCTACTAATTAAAAATGTATAACTAAACAAATTACTTATTTTAAGTGCTTTATTGTTGTAAAGACTCTACATTTAATTTCAAAATGGGAGTAACAATATTTTGACAATCTGATTTGTGTTTGGGATCTACACCATATCTAACCCTGAAGATACACATATAATAAATTTAAAATTGGATTTGGAATAAGTAGATTCAGTTTCTCAATAGTTTATCTCAATATTTCGGCCTTAAATACCTTAAATACATATATAATAAGTTTAAAATTGGATTTGGAATAAGTAGATTCAGTTTCTCAATAGTTTATCTCAATATTTCGGCCTTAAATACCTTAAATACATATATAATAAGTTTAAAACTGGATTTAGAATAAGTAGATTCAGTTTCTCAATAGTTTATCTCAATATTTCGGCCTTAAATACCTTAAATACATATATAATAAGTTTAAAACTGGATTTGGAATAAGTAGATTCAGTTTCTCAATAGTTTATCTCAATATTTCGGCCTTAAATACCTTAAATACATATATAATAAGTTTAAAACTGGATTTGGAATAAGTAGATTCAGTTTCTCAATAGTTTATCTTAATATTTCGGCCTTAAATACACATATAATAAGTTTAAAATTGGATTTGGAATAAGTAGATTCAGTTTCTCAATAGTTTATCTCAATATTTCGGCCTTAAATACTTCGAATCTCACTTTAAATAAGAATATAGATAATTTACCAGAACCCATTGTTTTGATTTTAACAAAATTTAAAATACTTGAAAAATATTTTACTATGAAAGAAAAACGATCTAATTTCTTTTAATATTCTTGAATACTTTTGAAGTTACAGTTCTTGTGTACAAGAGATTTTTCTTTGTATTTCTGTATCAGTAAGATTATAAAATTGTGTTTCTATTACTGCTAGTTACACATATTTTCCTGCTCACAATTACTGTAATTTCCAACGTGTAATTACCCACGCACAGGATAAAGTGTTCAGTACACATTCTTACACGTATCAGTGTATTTCGTGTAACACGGGAAATAAATTCATTTCATTAAAATTCAGTAAGAAATAATCGATATGATTGCACTATTGTTTAGTATATCACATTTAATTACATTTCCTTTAAAAAGGTGAGGGTGTATTGCATACTTTATACGCTAGTTGAAAAGGGGAAATTGGGTTTTCCACATTTATGGAACTTCGGATCACAAACAGAACGTCCGCACCATCGCTAATTGAAGTGGTGTTATGATATCGATCTGGATTATTACTTATTCAACAAAGCTAATTGGCTGTAACCATCAAACCTCCCTGTCCAGGGCGCGGGTGGTGAGGGAAGGAGGGGGGCAGTCAGCAGAGTAAGGCCCCCCATCCACTTACAGTTCTAACTGCAGTCCTGGACTGAGGACAGTCCGGGACTGCAGTTAGAACTGTAAGTGGATGGGGAATCCGGCAGGCGAATCGTTGGACTGTCAACTGTCGCACGGTGCGACAGTTATCAACGATCGGACTGCAGGCGGAACTGCTAGTTAGTGGAGGCTCCCGTGACAGGCCACAGTCGACAGTCCAAGCTGCGAGATATGCGCATGCGCTAGCTCAGCTGCTCCGTGTCGGCCTCATGCGTCATTGAGTGGTGAGCGTTTGGTGGTTGCGCATTGTTTTGTTTGTGACGCGGCAATCATGGCCAGTTGGTCGAAGGATAATCTTTTACAGTTTATAGAGGAGTTTAGGAAACATTGAATGTGTATGGAAGGTTTAAGTCAAAAGACTATCACAATAGGGAAAAGAAGGAAGCAGCCCACCGTAGTTTAACTATTAGTAGTGAAAGGGTTGACAGTACTGCAACAAAAAGCGATGTGTTGAAGAAGATAAACAATATCAGAAGTGCATTTCGTAAGGAACAAAGAAAAGGTAACAAGCCTCTCAACGTTCTGGCAGTGGTACAGACGATATTATATGTACCAAAGCTGTTGGTACTTACAGAGAACTTTTGTTTTCTTATTGACCAGGAAGAATGTCTAGGAGGACTTCCAACTTAGGAGAAGGAAGAGTCAGTGAAGACGAGGTAAGAGATAATTAAATTACTAGTTTTGCGGTTAAATAATGTATTCACAATGCTACAACTAACTTACAGTTTGTCATCGGAGGTATTTTGTTTTCAAATAATCATTATTAAAAACTAAGAGATGTATCTGTCTTGCCATTCCACTTTTCCTTTGTTGCTAAAATAATGAACAAATTTATTTCTTACTTCTTTTGCACTAGCCATTGGGCGATCGGTTTGTCTTACTTGTAATGCCATGTGATCGCTGGTTCTTGGTCCAGGCTTAGACACACCAACTTCGTCGTCATCTAAATCCAACCAGTCTTTAGGTGAGTACCTTTGAGGGATTGTCCTACGCAAATAGTTGGTGCATGGGTAGCAGCACGCAACAACAACACTATTCACTTTCTTCAAGTCAATGAAGGTGATTGAGGTTTTTGTAGAACCTGAAATCTCTCAGCGAGAATCCCAAAAACACTTTCGACCATTCCGGCGTGCTCCTTGAGAGTCGGTAGTTATATAACCTTTCAAGGTTTGTTTGCAACCCTATAGGAAAAGGGTTTCATTATGACCTCAGTTAGGGGGGGAAGGCGTCATCTGCAATGAATACGTATGGAAGAGCTTCGCCGTCTACAATGCCCTCTTCAGGTAAATTGAGGCTTTTATCTGTTAGTTTCTTGTTGAAGTCTGTCTCTTTCAGAACTCCTCCATCAGATACCCGGCCATTAACACCAAAATGAAAATAAATTATTTTCATAGTTTGCACTAGCAATGCAGAAAAGTACCTGACTATGGAAAACCCTTATAGTTATAGAAGTAAGAACCACTTCCAGGTGGTGGTGTTATGGCTATAAAGCTTTCCATCCCATGCTGCCTAGGCAGTTGGGGAAATTCCATTTTTTTCCCCGTACTCCTGTGCAATTTGTTTCCACTCCTCGGCTGTATTCGGTACCTGAAAAACAATTCATAAACTGTCAGCTGTTCATATTTCAGACCAGCGTTTTGTACGGAACAAATTTTAATGAAATCAAACCCATCGAGAACCGTATCACCCCTCCGTTTTCCGTTCGCCACACCCCTCTGTAATTTTTTCAATATAATATTTTGAGAAAGTAATAAATAAGTAGTTAAGAATGTACTGTGGTGATAACTGAATCATTATTGATATTGTGGTTCATTATTAAGTAATGACAGGGTGTCTACCGGGCACGGAAATAAAGAAATCCGCGAAAAGTCACGGATTTTGACATTTTTTTCAAACATTTTTTTTTTACAGGAGATTGCTGGACGATTCACAAAAAGAACCATTAGATGCTGAGAGGAATGTGTACCAGCGCCCCAAATCTCTACAGAATCCTCCTCAAGTTGCTCGAACCGCTTCCAATATTACCTCTGCAACACCTGAACCTAAAGATTCTTTTAAACGGCAAAAAAAATTGTCCCCGTGTGATCATAGTCTTGGTTAATATTGGACAACGACTGGCAACAACAAAAGAAGAAGATCACTACGGACGCCTTTGGGAAGAACGTTGCTCAAAAGCTGAGATTGCTGAAACAATGAGCAAAGGATTTATGCGCAGAAAATCATTAATGATGCCCTGTTTGAAGCAGAAACTAGGGTGGACTAACACGATTTGCTACAGTTAACCCAGGTATTCTTTACTCAAGTTCCACAACACCATCGGCAGCTAGTGTTACCCCACAAGTTCAGGAGGTAGATCAACCTATGAACCAATGTATGATGATACAGCAATGTCTGGCTTCAGTGTCAACTAATACAAAATCTAAATTAAGTGTTCTATTATTAACAAGTAGGCTTAAACCTGTAAACTTTTCACAACCCAAGCTGTGCGTTTTTTTAGTAGGCCTACTCCAGTAGTTGAGTACATTGAGAGTTATATGTTGAACAAATTACATTTATTATTTTTTTTTTGTTTGTGGTGAAAATATTTTGCACTCAATTAAAATTACACTTTAATCTTTATTCATATGCGGTACTGTTGTGAGCTGCCATGTGTTTTGTAATACTAGATTGCAATGTTATGTTTGACAGTGTCATAGTTTTTATAATTATTACTTTACTCATGTGTGGTTAAACATACACCATAGGTACGTATTACTTTTTATCTTTATACTTACATTAATTAAATTGATTTTTTACTTTTTTCTTCCTTAGTTATAAAAAGTAAATGTGTTGTTTGTACAACGCAACAAATACAAGTATGGATTAATATAATGTTTACAATAATTTTGTATGAGTTTCATTACCTTTTACTACTTTATAAAAATGGTTAAATGTTGTGTGCACACAGAAATGAACTCGTAATCGTTAGAGATACTGGAGTTGTAATTTAAAATTAGCAAAAAGTAGTGACATAATACAATGTGTAGGCTATGTACCTTAACAAATCCATAAGCAGATTAAAAATATTGTAATTTCTTAACAGTATGTTGGCATTCGAAAAACAACAAAGACCTACTTTATTTCTTTTTCTAACTTTTATCTGGGTTTCATATTTTGGATTTTTCAAAACTACTTGAAACACACATTAGGGCTACTAAACCTTGCAATAGTCATGTCAAGGCCTTGACAATAGCTGAGCAGGTCTCTGGAATTATTCTTCCTAATGTTTGGGGGGAAATTCTCGTTGAAAAAACTTTAAATCTTCCATTGTTCTGCCAGTGCTTAGATACCGCAATGTCGCAGTCAGTTTTTCATGTGGTGTGTATGGCTTCCCTCATTTTTGTATCTTGTTTGGTAATCAATGGTGTTACTATACGTAATAAATCAAAGTACGTTTTCTCGTCCATTCTTAAGTAGTTTTTTTCCAGTCTCTAGGATATGCTTCAAGCTCCCTAAGAAGGTGAACGTGGTTAAATCTCTTCCTCTGAAGCCATTCTTTTTTTCCACATTTGATGCCTTCGTTTCTTGCGTTTTTTAATAGCTACCGCTATTACAGCGTATGCTGCAAATCTTCAAACGTAGACATTGCACTTTAACTTCACATACGATAAGAACTTAGAATGCACTTTTCCTACAGCCACAAAACGAATAATATAACTAAAAATATAATAAAATAATATAACGAATAATAACTACAAAGTACACACCTACGGGCAAAACACCGGAAAGGACTGACCACGACAACCACGCCACCGAACGGACTGCGGTCCGCGAACTGCAGTCCGTACTGACGTGAACATTTTTCAACAGTCCACAGTCCACGTTCACAGTTCTGACTGCAGTCAAGAACTGCAGTTCGAACTGTAAGTGGATGGGGGGCCTAATGGCTACAACATCAGTCTCCCTGCATGTCGCTACAATACACTATCTCCTGTACCATCTCCTCCCCGCGTCACCCTGATAGCAGCAGACCCCCCCTCCCCGTCAGGGAGACCACGTTAATTCCCGCCACTGTCACTGACCACCCTCCTTGTCCGTTTCCTCCTCAAGCAATTACCTTAGACCCAAGTGCGGAAGAGGCAGTTTTGAGTTATTATTGTTATAATGTATGTGTTTCAAATGTTACTTATTTAATTCTTTTCAATGATCAAAAACCAATTGACATTTATACACTTATGATAAAATGACTAAATAATACTTAAAAGAAAAGGGCCAAACCAAACACGTAACTGGACTCTAATTTAAGTCTTAGGCATAACTAACAATAAATAAGAAATGTATAAATTATAATAAATATTAGTGATTGTAGTACATAATAAATGGGGGAACTATTTAACTTAAATACAGTACTGTATATGATGTGACATTATATGAATAAATAAAAAAGATAAACAATAGCAGTGCAAGTAAACTATATAAAAGTTAATAACAACGAAAACTAAACTATAAATGAATAACAAGAGTAAAAAAATACTAATTAGAGATAGTGGTGAATAAAAACTGAGAAAAATATTTTAACTTAAATGCATGTACATTACTGTCTAAGATGTGACATATGAATCAATAAAATTATAAATAATAACAGTGCAAATAAACTATATAAAAATAAATAACAATAGAAAAAACACTTTAAATGAATAACAAGAGTAAAAAATATATAAACACCACAGAGAAAAAAAACTATAAAAATAATGATTGTTTATTATGCTCCAAAAAGTTGGGAATTCAAAGCTCAAACCTAATTACGTGCAATCACTTCGGGATGAAATACTATGCCTAGTTTTAGAAAAAAAATGTTTCTCTGTTGGACAAGTAAAAGCAAGTCATATCAGTATATTAGAATAAATTTGGCTACAGTAATAATTCAAATTGTATTTTGGAAGCACCATTCTTGAAGAACTTTCTCCCATTTTAAACATTCTATTTCAAATAATAATTAATTGTTAATCAGCATAAATTGATTTAAATATTTCATGAGCTAACGAGTATTTGTCCAAATTGGATAGCGATGAATCCAAACCTATTAAGGTTAATTGGATCTTAAAATATATAGAGCAAACTTTAGTTTAACTGTAAATAATGCTATCCAAAACAATAGCCAAGCAAGGAACATAAGGCTGAAAAAGATTACCCTGGGAGTACCTACTGATAAGCATTGGGGGTTATTACATAAACATTAAGAGAATGTTAAATTAAAAATAAACATATGTTACTTTAGTTATGATAAGATTTGAAAGTGATTATAATAAATTAGGCTACTTGGATGTACTGTTTGTATTATGTCCAAACTGTTTTTGATTGTATCAAATAAACTGCGTGAGACAATGGATAACTTTGTTCATCCTGAAATTTTGGAAATCGTAGATATTAAGAAGCTCCTTAATATTATGCAATAGTTGTATTGTATAGGATAATAGAAACATATGATAGGTATACATGGCTATTCGAAAACTTGCATATAACGTTAAGATAGACAATTTTGGAAAATTATTTTTTTGTATATTTGTACGTTTTACGAACAGAACTCAAAATACGTCAATCAATGTAAAAATAGACTATAACACTACTTATCTATATCAATAAGTTCTAATATTTAAATTAAAAATAACGGAAAAAAGAAACAATATTAGCGGAATTTGAAATAATTACAACTATAGACCTAATGTAGTCTTTGATGGGACGTTGTGAACTCAGATATAATGTCAATACCGAGTCAGAAACTGATGTTTAAAATAGCGCATGATTCACAGCAATACGACAGTTTCTTACTGTTACAAATAGTGACGTCACTACGAAACGACATTTAACCGTCGCGTCGATTGCCAACTATAACAAGTCTGTAGTTGGCGGCATATGGTTAACTGTTATGATCTACTTATCTACAAATCTACTTAACGCCGATATAGAGTTTGCCTTTTTGTCACGATCAAGGACATCTGTTTATGTTTATAACCATTGTACATGTACATGTACTTTATTATAAAGTGGTCTAACACTCAAGCTTTAAGTTCAACCAGAATCTTATCTTAAAGACAAATATACATCATAACTTAGAGCCTTCAATGGGGTTTGGCTATTTAATATATGTAACTGTATCGAAATTGCAGTTTATAATGTGCAGGCGCTTTGAAAAATGTTATATTTTGTACGCTTGGTGACGAGTTACATCAATGGGTATAGCATATAGAACTTCTCCGTAGAAAAATAAATATACATACAAATATTACTAAATGTTAATAAAAACACTACTTTTCCAAATTGTTTATTTTTTGGACGAGGCCTTTCAAAACCAAAGGTTTCATAAAGAAGACAAAACCTTTGGTTTCGAAAGGCCTCGTCCAAAAAATAAACAATTTGGAAAAGTAGTGTTTTATTAACATTTATTAATATTTAAAAAAATTTTCCAATTGCTCCAAGAGTCTTCAACACATACAAATTTTAATAATGATCGGTCAAATAGTTTAGAGTTCTATAAAGGACATACAGACAAACATTCATTTTATACGCAATCTTTAACTTCAATGGGGAAATTCTCAATTGTCTGTTATTATTTAATGCAAAAAGTTTACAAGGGTTCCACTAAAAGCTATAAGAATAAATTGCTTCTCAAATGGAGTCAACTAAATTCAAAGACGTGCAATATTTATTTTGCAAATTTACAATAGAATTTTAATACTATAAGACAAATCAATATTTACCTAACAAATATTCCTAACTATGATTAAAATAAGGTTCGTTGTGTTAATGATAAATTCAACTTTGTTACTCTGATGATTTTTTACTGACTGACATGTTGTTTGCCAGGCAAATAAAAGCATCATTGTCATAATTCTGCAGTAGTTGACTATTTGTATGAGACATGTCATCGTTGTTGATGGCAATACTGGATTGTTAATGACATTTTTTTAATAATTAAATTTACATTTTTCATACATTTTTGTTATTTTTTCAAATTTTAATGCCCACCAAGTGAAATAAAAAGGATATCCTAAATATAAATGGCTGAGCTTTAGCGGAACCTATTATTAGAGGTGCTGAAAATGTTTAATTTCTTTCTGTCTTTCGCACCATATCTCGAAAATGAACTTACCTGTAGACTTGAAACCTTGCTTGAAGCATAAATGCATCAAATGATGCAAATAGTTTAATGATGGTGCCTGTCACTCCATCGGATTTGTCTGAGCAGCAGAGAATATCTTTGTACGGTCTTATGGGTAGCCATGGTGGCAACGTGAAAATCGAAGGATAAATAATTTCAGTAAACAAACTGATTACACAAAACGCAGCAATGACGGGAAGGGTTGGCTAATTGTGAATGTTGAGTTAAGTTCCAGTTCATCTTCCTGCCTCCAGTCTGGGATCTAAGGTTTTTGCAGACTTAACTCTAGAAATGTGGAGTCATTTTCGTCTGAAGAGATCCAAAAACATTCTGCGACGAAGAAGCTCAAATTAATTAATTACATCGTTTCTACATCAGGGACACCTAGACCACAATGTATAGTGTAATCCAGGAGAAGTAGTATTCTCATTGTCTCATCTGGTGCACAATTGAGTGCACTACGATGTGATAGACACGATCTCTAAGAACGGTGAAGCAACCGAGTTTTCTACGCATAACACAGCCAAGGGTTTCAGGAGTCAAGTCTGCATCAGCGTCAGATCCCAGACGCTGCACTAGGAGGAAAATGAACTTCAGCTAAACTCAAGATTCAAAAAGTGGTTAACAGATTCATAATATGACACTTTACCATGTTACATAGTAACACATATAGCCTAACTATTCACAAGATATGTTGAGAGAGATTCGGCTGGCATTTTCTATTTCGTTTGTTGGGGGAACTTTTGATGTTTATATTAACTGGACACCATTTTAATATCTTAAATTTCAATTCTAATTGGCATGGACGTAGCCAGCGAGGAGGTCCATAGGGTCCGGACCCCCCAAAATTTTCAAACTTTTTAACTACTTTTTTAGTAAACGACTTATTATTTTTGTTAATGATCCAGTATTACTGACATGTAGGCCTACTGCTGAAAGGTCATTATCGACAAAATAGACGGGTCAAGAACTTTTTAAGGAACAAAACGGGGCCTTACTCTCTGTCCACTACGGGAAAATATCATGTGTCACCCCCCCCTTCCAATTTTTTCATGGCTACATTCTTGCTAATTGGTTTCTAAGAAATGCAAGTTTTCATTGCTCTAAGCTCGGATAAGGAAGTATTGATGTTTCCTCCCTGCTGTTACGTGAGGTATGATTGAGGAGGGATAATGGACACAGCACTGTCAGATGCTGCAGGGGTCTGAATGCAGGCCCCTCAGTGATGAATGGATGGCTACTGTGACTTATCTCAGAGGGGTGGCTCCAGTCAAGTATCATTACTGGAACGTTAATTCTGAAACTGCGTTTCTTGCATATTTACGTATCCAATCTTACACAACATACATTTTTGAAGCCACTTGTATAAGTACTTGAGTAGCATTTGGTTGATATTTGACTACATGTACGTTATACCTTGCGCCTTTGTAGCATTAATTTTGATATTTTTATGGAATTGAACTTGCGGCACAACTACTGTGTTAATTACATCCTTTGGTTCAATGTGATTTTTGTGATAGTCAAAATAATTTTAGCTTCTCGTCAGCCAACCATAAAGTACACAATAAACTGTCGATTATCAAACGGTGGATCACAAATTGAACCTGTAAAATTATCAATCTGACGTACAAAATGGCCGAAAGTAGCTAAAAATTGTACGATATCTGGAAAAAATGTACAGAAAGACTTGAAACTTTGCAACGTGCTTCATTTCTACATGGGTGGCAACGAGTTTGATGATGGTGCATGTCACTCCATTGAATCTGGCTGAGCGATAGTGAACATTGGTGCTATGAGTAAACATGATGGCAACGAGAAACTCGAAGAATAAATAAATTTGTAACTAAACTGAGCACAGCCATGTGACATTTTAACATGTGCCAAAGTAACACATGTAACACATTACATTTAAGTAACACAAAATAAGTTTACATGCAGCCTCAGTGAAGCATGTTAATTACGTTAAACGCGGTATGGTTTCCTCATACCCTATATTGCCATAAAAGAAAGTTTAAAGGTTGAAATTAAAAAATAAGGTGCGCTTGCATTAATATACGATTTAGTGGTACAATAGAGGAACTATGAAATAATATACACATGCAATAATAGACAATTGTACTTGAATACACTAGTACTACATTATACACTTCATATGACATTTTGTAGTTTTTCACACAAAAATAGTCAAGGTTTTTGTTTTTTCTTTGCTAAGAGCCGGCTTTATTGAAACAACCCAATAGTTTTTCCCATAAGAAAATTGTTATGCAGTCCTGAGCTCTTAATTTCTGTAGTGTTATGAGACGCATCTCATTTTAGAGATTTAAATTAATACACATCCAAATGCTTTTTTGGAGTATATATTTTGAACTTTAAACGATAAAGTACAGCAAAGGTTGAGATTTTTGCTGAAAACCCAATAAAAATATAAAGAAATAAAAAATTATATCTTGTAAAATGATTTTCCATAATTCTACGAGCAAACAATATGAAAGATGTAAAATTTAACGGATTGTAAAAGTCCATGAGAGTTAACATTGTTCTTATGTGTTTACAATAAAGATAGACGAATGCAGCCAGCTCTCGAAGCACGTCTTCTTTATCAGTTATTTAGGTTTCATCAGTAAGATGTTTTCAAAAAGCGATGCCCCGTCTTGTTTCTTGAACAAATCTATCAATGCATCCTAAAAATTACACGATCGCTAGGTTTATTTTGCAGAATGTATTAGTTTATTTGTATAATGTTTCTCATTTCGTTTCTTAGTTTTAAAATAAAGTTATTTCAGCGCGCGTTTTTGGAATTTAAAAATTTCTTACCTTGGATTCCACGGATAATCCGCAAACCGAATGAACTGTCTGAATCGATTATTTACGACATTCAATCGGAACACAGGATTATAAGGTTGACTAGAGTCTCTTTGCAAATATGTGGACGTGTGGGCTAGTTTTGGATGTTTGCACATCAACAGGCAGAGTCAAGAGCTCTTCCGCAGAATAATGACATCTCTATCCCTCTTCCGTACTCCCAGGCCATACACTATACGAATTGATCTTTTTTGTATTTTGAATACCCATTCAAAAGTACACGGGGGTGCTCTAGAAAATGGTGCCATAATTCAAAAAATGATAAAACTAACCAAAATAAACGACTAAATGAATGATTTTACCAAGGAAACCAGATTAGAATCCTGAGTATACAGAAAACTGCTACAAAAATGGGGAACTTTAAATCCAACATACCTCTGATTCCCCTCCAGGTCAAGGACTTGACCATTCTTCTTCCAGATAACCGAAGGTTCCGGATGACCTCTGGGTGGTGAACACTGCAGCACCACCACCTCCCCCTGCGCCACCCTCTGACTGCTCGGCTGGATCCGAAATTCATCTCGGAGAACTGAAACAGAAAAACAGATGGATTAAATTTATGTTGATTAATTTTACTGTACACCTCCTTATATTTTAACCAAGGGAGAGCCAGACACAGAGCAACTATGCAATCTCGTTCTGTATCGATCTAGACAAAGTGTATCTTTGTGTTTTCGCCCTTCTGGAAACATTTGGTGGCGCGCGAAACTTCCATGCCAAAACAGGGATACGAAAACTGTACCTGAGGTGAAGAGCTGGGACGCTAATCACTTAGCTAATGGAGATGCCAATATAAATATAGAATGTTGGAAATAAATTACTAGTGTTGTCATTTTTTAGTTTTTTATTTTTTTGTTTGAAGTTGTGTAACTTCTTTCATTTTTGACAATTGCACACGCTAACGTATATTTCAGTTAATATACACTTATTGTATTATCGGATTAGAATTGTTCTTAAAACAAAGGAGATGGTTTCCCGAAAGTCATATATTATTTACTTAATTCGTAAACACCCTCATTAGCTAAAAGAAATTTACCACCAGTGTTACCAACTTGCTTGCAGTATTTTACTGCAAATTTAATTTCTTGAATTTCTACAATTTGTACAAAATAACGTGGTTTTATGTTTTTTTTACCTGTAATTATTCACAATCTAAGCATTTTTAAGCATAAAATCTTGATTAAAATCTCTCTTATATAGCTCACTTTCAAAGCCCAGATCATCATCACTCACTTCCTCTGCGAGGTTGTCAAATTCAACGTCAGCATCAGTATCACCAGCCATCATCCCATACATCAGTATCACCAGCCATCATCCCATACATCAGTATCACCAGCCATCATCCCATACATCAGTATCACCAGCCATCATCCCATACATCAGTATCACCAGCCATCATCCCATACATCAGTATCACCAGCCATCATCCCATACATCAGTATCACCAGCCATCATCCCATACATCAGTATCACCAGCCATCATCCCATACATCTTTCATCGTAGTATCTTAATGGAAAGTGAGCCAGTACAGTAGTTTTAACAATGCAAAGAGGTTAAATTATAATACACACACGCTGACACTGAAATAATATATCTTATACGTATGCCACACATGCTGTTTTATATTTGTATAACGTAAACACAAGATTACCGTTCAGTTCTTAATTAATTATCTTACGAAAGGGAATAAGGCAGACTGAAAAGAAAATCTAGCCCCGAATTCAATTCTACTCTACGAATTCTACGAATTAAATTGGAATCTGTCAAAAGCAACTGGGAATTAGTTTTCAAGACGATTTCCACCCCTTAGATTATCAGATGATATCTTATTGGACTCGTTACTTCTTCAGCAGGGCTCTCTGACCCCCTCCCCCCTCCACGACTATCTGACAATATCAGTCTCTATTCCTCGATGGTTCAGGGTCGTCCCTAGAGTTGGTGGTGCCCTAGGAAGTTCAATCGTATTAGATGTAAATCTCGTAAGAATTTGTCTATGACCAAGAACCGGTGACAGGAATTTCAAAAAAGTTCATACTTGGTACAATAATTTATCTTCGAAATAAATCGGTTACGTTCAACGGCCAGCTTGGAACGTAATTTTATTCGAATAGAGCAGCCGTTCGAACTAAAAAAATCACAAATCAGATCTATAAGAACTTAAAAGGATGGAAAAATTTAAAAAATGCTCCGTAGTGGTAATGAGTTTTTTAAACCTTTTTTAATGAACAAGGTTTACGTATTTTGAACGGTTTTCGAGATCATTTTTAAAGGGAAGCAAAACCCCTTTTAAGCCTTATTCTGCCCGTCCTCATGGGCCACTGGCCTGTGCGAGAATCTTATCAAACAGAATAATGGGGAGAGTCGATACAGTACAAGGTCGATGGTACTGATAAAAAGTGCTTCGGCCACAGACAAGATTCTAACTTGCGCTATCTCTAACTCAATCCCAAAGTCCATCTTCTTAGACCACTCAGCCATCGGCACTCCCACGGAGATATTGTTTTTTTTTTTAATTCCGTAAGAGATAGTGTATTAATTCTGTTTACAAAAAATCTGCCGACTTTTTTTCGACAGTTCCGGAGGAACTATTTTTGGATTTAGGAGATAATCATAACTACCAGCTCGTCACATTCGTGTTCCCTCATTATTACAGTTTAGGGTGCATGAGAACCCCCACAACAAGAGTCGTATCGTGTACATAACCTATTGTTTTCACTTTTTTATTGTGAAACCCAGAGCTAAAGGCGGTGCTGGCGATATTGTTTCTATTCCCTGGAATAGTCACAGGGATGAATATGGCAGCGCAAAGGGAAAAGAATAGAAGGGCGGGAATAGAAGGGATGATATCAGAACTGCAGATGTAGCTTGGGAGTAATGAGACACACTTAATGAACTCTTATCTTAATGAGTTCAAGCTTATTCTTGTGCTGCAAGGAGGCGTGAGTTATGGAGATGAATTTTAGTGTAAACAAGCACAATTAACAACAAAATATGATTGATTACACTGACTTTTAGTGCATTAAAAAAGTGCAGCGTTCTTTGATTATGATTAATGACTAGCTATTCTAGCATGACGTATAAAGGGATGAATCGATGACGGATTTTATACGGTAATGGCTGTTAAAGGTACAAAATTAATTGATATTAACCCTTTCAAGACCGATCATTTTCCTAAAAAGGTTTTCTACAACAGTTATTTTATTACTGATTATTAGGACATTTGCAAAAAGACGAATTCCATAACCCACCAAGTCTATTTTGTAGGGTATCGGGAAAATGCTCATAAAACAACTCAAGTGAAGATAAATCCATGGTTTAGCGTAATTTACAGTATAATTCCAGCATAAATTTCATTTTAAAAATCTCAAAAATTAAAAAGATAAGTTTTAATTAAAGTTGATGAGTTTTAAAACTTTACTATGCCATCATAGTTAAGAAACTAGAAAGATTTTTAGTGTGGGAACTCTAATTTTTAGGAATATTTTAGAAATAATGTGGCTGCGACAACCTTGTAATGTAAATTTTCAATCCATAAAAGATAAATTTTCCTTAAAAAGTGTCATTGCTGAATTTTGTTGCAGAGTCCATTGTGGGTTTAAATAATTTTGAAATATATATTTTTGAGGTTATTTACATTTATGATAAGGTATTAAATCATTTTCAATTAGTTATACTGTATATTACATTTTTAAACTACAAATTTTGTTTGTATAGTCTAAAATATTAGATTTTACTTTGTGTTTATAACCCATACTAGCAGTTACCCACGGCTTCACACGCAATGTAGTAAGTATTACACTTGTATGTTCACTGCTGGTTTCAGTGTATTATTTACGCCACCAATATTGAGTTTGTTTTGTTGCCATAATTAAGAAAATATGTCAACCATATTTTGAAGGTCAAGGTCAAGGAATTTATGACCATAGTTGAATTTGCCTTGTTTTCCCGATCAAGAAAATACATATACATACACAGACATAAGAAGCCTACTTTATTTCTTTCTGTTCTATATTTTCGTATGTATTAATACCTCCCCCACCTGACGAAGAGGATAGACACTAATTTTTGAAACGTTGTGTTGTACCTTTTATAACCTATAACGATAGCAAATGTCCGGAATCCTGTTAATTGCATATTCTTGGTCTATAAACGTGAGGTTTACTAAATCAAATATATTACAACTAATTTAACGTGAATGATGCACTTGAATATGTTTTATGAGCCATAGTAACCACAACAAAGGTTACAGCAGACTGCTTGATAAACGTGTCACGGCAGGTCGCGTGCCAGTAGCCTCGTCCATCTTGTCCTGGAGATTCTTTAAGATCGTTGAGCTGTTAAAAGATACCCTTTGTTGCTCGTAAAATTGTTTAGAGCCGGTGCTTTACTTTACTATTTCCTCGTTTAGTTTACGTAGATTTATGGCAGCCTTCACTACAGGCATGCAAAACTGAGGCTTCTTTTATTTTATGTGTTTTCACCTCTTATTAAGGTCCCTCAAGCTCTCATTTGCTCAGATTTTGTAGATTATAATGAGTTAGCTTAGTTAGTTATCCAACTGACGAAGAGGTCGGATTGCACATCTTGAAACGTAGCTTTCTTGTGTCACTGAATGATAACTTAAAATCCTATTGGCTCCACATTCCACAATCCTTCCTTATTCAAAAGCGAACATTAAAAAAAATGTAAATTAATATTACGTTATTCAGTAAAGTTCAGGTTACTCTAATAGAGTATGTAGAACAGAATGGAAATTAAAAGGAGTTATGATTTGTTCAAAGAATAGTTAAGCACTCATAGAATGAAAGGGAAAGTTACATTTTCATCTTTCTACTCATTTTAGAAGTTCTACATAAGAATAAGTAAAGTATTTGAGAATTTCTTGTAAATAGTGTTTACAAAATTGATAATACCAACTTTTAGCCCTATTTCTTTGTACTCACAAACAATTTGAAATGTGTTTGTAACATTGAACAATTGATATACTGGCTAGTTTAAACAGTTAATATACTGGCTGGGTAACTAGGTGAGAGTACAAAACTCGAAAGTAAATAAAATTAGTATATAGCTAGTTCAAGTAAAAAATATGTGTGACCAATACATTTATTAGTAGATAAAATATATAAGATTTTAAGGTTGCCAAAATATTATTATGTGACAAAAATCTACAATTTATTGACGCTCGAGGTACAAGTTAATTTTAGTTATTCACAATTATCTTATTTTTAATGTATTTTTTAATGGATATACTGATACCCCTTTTAAGCTCTATTCTGCCCGTCCTCATGGGCCACTGGCCTGTGCGAGGATCTTATCACACACGATAAGGGGGAGAGTCGATACAGTGCAAGGTTGATAGTACTGGTAAACAGTGCTACAGTCACGGATATGATTTTAACCTGCGCTATCCCTGACTTAGACCCAAAGTCGAACATCTTAGAGATCTCGACCAGCTACTTATTTATTATCAATAGAGTTATTTAATTACGCTCAGTTAAATGAACGCCATGTCAAGGCATACCATAACTGTAAGACTAACTGATATGAGTGTAGGTCGCTAATGCTTTTTAGTGTAGGTCATCTATGGTCAAAGGCAGAGGTGAATAAAGAAACTGGCATAGGCAAGCGCAAACTTGTGCCGCAGAATGCGCATGCGCAGACAGGTAATGACGTTCCACCACGCTCAGCTGTTGTACTTATATTATTACAGACCATCCGAATGAATTCCATTATCGAGCGATCGCTCTATTCTGTGACTGTTCTCTTAATCCGGTTTTTTCACTCGTATGAATAACTGATCAGATATTAAATATACCGTTACACGTTGCACTGTTAACTCTTAAGTATTTCCATCAATACAAATTGAATGGTAGATTTTTAACTCAAACAGTAACCAATGGAACATACGATGAATAATCAATTCAGTTGGGACCTACGTTCAATTCCTACCTTCAATTACCTAAATTCAGTTTGAGATCCAGTTTATGATAAACATGGAATGACCCATATCCAGGAATTTTGTACTCGTTCCTTTCTAAATAAGAAATGTGTGTGTGTGTCTACAAAGTCTTAGGTTTTATAATTCAAGAAAAATCTACCCTTCTGTAGAAAAATCCACATTGTAAGCACACGTTCCACGTCTTGTTCCCCACTGAAATAATTGGGGCCTGTCAAAAGCACTCGACGGCTCAATTTCAAGATCGCAAGTTTTACACCCCTGGAGGATCAGATGGCAGTTTATTGGCCTCACCACCTCCCCTGCAAGTTACCCCCTCCCCTGCAGGTTACTCCCCCTCGTTGCCACCCCTTGACTGCATCAGTCTGCAGTCGGCTAGGGTGTGATGTGAGGAATTATCGAATCAATAAATCGCCTCATATTAGTTATCAGAGCAAGCTACCCTCTAAGAGTCGGGGTTAGTTGGGGTCAACTGAAGTGATTTAAGGGTTGTGTTTGGCGTAAGTGTCTCACACAGATTGGCTCGCTATTGTATATTTCTGACAGCGGTAATATTGACGATAAACGCATACTTACGTGCGCATGAACGTGTGTGTGTGTGTGTGTGTGTATATATATATATATATATATATATATATATAAATTTGTAAATAAATATAAAACTTATTTCTAGGCTGTAAAAATCTAGTTTTGTTACGAAAAATATGTTAGTTTTCATCCGCAAACAATAACATTCGACCAATTTATGTGTTACTAGAACAAATAGTATTTTAAGTTTTTAAATGTGAAAATTCCTATACTTGTATCGTGGCATATAAGTTACCATACATAGCAAGAATATTTAAAATAAAAATCAAACGTACGAGTAAAGAAAAAAGGTTTCAGTGATTAGTAGAACTTATTAAAATAGCAGAGGAAGACTTAATACATCCTTATAATATATATCAAACGTATGTTATGTAATACGCCGTTAAAGGAAATATAATATTTTTGGAAAAATAATTTTTCGATTATATTATTGCTACTAATAAAGACTTTTGACTACTTAATTAAACACACGTGGGCACTCCTGTAATTGATTTTTCTCATTAAATATGTTTTATTAAACTCATTAGCCGGCAATTAAAATATCCAACAAATATTGTTTGCTTATTTAGTAATTTAGATTAGTTTATTCAAAATAAATTTAAAAACTGTAGCGACCTCTAACACACTATTATACTGAATTATACTGAAAAAAATGAAATAAAGTAACAAAAAATGAAGTATTGGAGAGATTAGAGTAAGTTTCATAATATAATTTTTTATTAAATCAATGCATAGTGTAATTGTTTAGATTTATAATCAAGATGTTAATATGGTCGATGTCTCTGTTTAATTTTATTTTGTACTTGGCGACGCGATGGTTGAGTGGTGTAGGGTACAAATTCACAGACAGCGACATGACGCGAAATACTCGTATACAATACAGTAAACACATGGAATAAAATACACATATGTCACGTCGCAATCTGTGTACTTAATATTCCATACGTAAACATGTATTTGATAGTTTCGTTCGCTCCGCTTAGCATCGCATCACTGTCGGTGTATTTCATACCCTAAAACAGGCTTTGGATCTTTGTTAGAGATAACGCAGGTTCAAACCTGTCTGTGACTTTGCACCTTTTATCAGTAACGTCAACCTTGTACTGTATCGACCCTCCTTATTCTGCTTGATAACCTCGCAGAGGCCAGTGTCGATGTTCCAATCCTATAAATGTTTGATCAAAAAAATTATGCTATTGATTCGATTTAATTTGAGATAAAATGCGATTGGAACCTTAGCAGAAAGTAGTGCATTTGCTCTAATTTTGATCATACTGAGCGTGTGAATCTAATTTATAAATATTCCTAGAAAAATAGCTCGTTAAATCAATGTTTCAAATTTGAAAACAAATATATAAGGATTTTAATCTTTAAAAATGTTGCTTTCATTATAACTAGTAGTTTTTTTTAAACCATCTTAATTTAATAGATGTTAAAACAAAACAATTTATGCGTTTGTATCCGTATCTGTGAAGAGTTCCGATGTCCGCGTGGTCTAAAACGTCGGAATTTGTATCTTAGAGACAGCGCAGGTCCAAATCCTGGCTGTGCTGTAGGACTGTTATCAGTAACTTTGACCTTGTACTGTATCGACTCTCCCTCTTATTCTGTTTGATAAGATCCTCGCACAGGCCAGTGGGCCCATGGGGACGGACAGAATAAGGCTTAAAAGGCGTTTGGCCTCTCCTTTAACAAAAATGGGGAAACATTTTGAATTCATCTACGAGTTTTGATTTTAAAATGCACAAATGAGTTTATTTTGTAAAAAAACTCATTTTTAATACTTCCAAATTCCACGACCGTGTTGAGTCATACGAGTTAAGCGTATGCTAGTTGTTGTTGGGGGAGGGGGTTGGTGGGAGGGGGTGTGAGATAAGGTGTAGTTAACGTCAACCCTGCAGGTGTAGCTACGAGTAATGACGTGTACTTAATGAACTACCTTATCTTAATGAATCTGGTTTAATCTTCTACACTTTACTACTATACCGTGCTTTATTGTTGTAGACGAAATAGATTGAACGTTCTAATTACGCTCATTTAGCGTATTTTACAAGTTTTGTTCTATTAGTGCTAGAATTAATGGAGATACGCTGATCGTGCTGTTTTGTTTTGTGTAGCGTTGCTGCAGTCACTAATTATGAAAGGTTCATCTATAACGTTAGCCTGGGTCACTTAACTGTAAAGGATGACTGAAATTAAGTCATCTAAGATGGCAGATCCTCTTATGCCCAGTCCATGAATTTAAGTCAATGAGTAATTATTGTATGTTAATTTGCACAATAATGCTTCCACATGTAGATTGTACTAGTAGTAGGCATTAAAAGGTTCATTTGAGGAAATTGTGTCTATAAAAGTTGCATGAAAACAGTTAGACTATTTAGTCATCAAATACCTCCATTGAGTGCATAGTAAATTAATGTGATCCTAATATTTTTTATACAAGTAAGTTATATCCAAATGTTCTTTTGAATGCGTGTGCTCGTGACTTAAGATTGTGACTTGCATCCTGTGCAGTGATTGTTTTTTTATTCCTACTATGAACGTTTTTAATTCAGAATTCAGTCAATAATACCTGATGATGAATTCTCTGAATTGGAAATGTACACAGTAAAAATAAAAAAATAATCAAAGTGTTATGGTTGGTTTATATTTCTTAACAATGTTTGTACTACTATTTATTAATTAAAATTGTGGCTGTCTAGCGACACAAAGTCATGTATATATTGGGACTACCAAACTATTAACCATTCACTATTAGTGTAACCTCTGGTAGCGAATCTATTATTGAAAACCAATTATTATTGTATCAAATTACAACGACGGTATATCTGGCAGATATTTGAAAAGAACCTCATGCTACAGTGTGAATGCTGTCAGTTTAGATATTAAAAATAGAAACTTGTGATTTTTACTTAACTATATCTAGTTTATTTTTAATCTTTTCCAATTCATAAAATTCATGCAATAAACAAAGTTAGCAAGTGTTATTAGTATTGGTTCATTAATATAACGGAACTCACGCGATCTTCTCCACTAAATATTAACACGGTTAAGAAATGTAACTTTTATTGTTATAGATTATTTTAAGGAGAGGCTCCCTCATAAGACAATCTTACTGCGTCCTCATGGGCCACTGGCCTGTGCGAGGATCTTATCAAACAGACTAAGGGGAGAGTCGATACAGTACAAGGTTGATTGTACTGATAACAGCGCTAAGCTATCTCTAACTCGGATCCAAAGTCCGACGTCTTAGACCGCTCGGCCATTGGCACTCGCAGGTGTTTTATATTTCTTAATTGCATTACACACTTTTGAAGTCAACACAACTAATGTTTAAATAATATTTATAGGTTTAATATTAATATGGTTACCGTATGTTTTGACTTGGGAACATAAAGGAACGTGCGAACAGAGACGATAAAAAATAACCATGAAATTAAGGTAAATTAGGCGTGAAGAATGGAAGCTTAATGAGAAGTTGACGAGAACTCTAAACAAAAGCATAATATTGTCGCTAATAAATCAAAACCAAATGTTTGTTAGTTCTGGTGGCCCGATGCCAATGCAGCGTCTACACCCCGTGTCAGCACAGAGTGTAGCTGCCGCTGTTATACAGACTCAACACTCAATTTGACTCCGTCAGTCCGCTAACAACAGGTCCAGCTGTTTGTATCTCTGTGTCTGTCACGTGACCTTCTACCTCGTTAGTCAAAAGCGTTAGTCTACCAATAAACGTTCTCAAGCGAGGAGGGAATGACTTAAATCAATGATATGAGGCTCTCTCTATCTCTGCTTCCACTGGTTTTGTACCTAACAAATACAGTTTACAGATTATTGTACTTTTTAAGTCGCAAATGATTAATATTTTTGAGTCAGCTGTAGTGAAACGACCTTGAGACACACCATATAAGAACTATGTTGATCATAAACACCTTTTACGCCTTTATTTATGAGTGGTGTTTTAAAAATATAATTATTAGGGATCAAAATACGTCATACCATTTCTGCTGCAGTACTTATGTACTTTTTGAGCATTTAAAAAAATATAAAGAAGTTCATAATATTATTAAATAATAAATTGGAAAGGCATAAATAAAGGCAATACAAGTTTTAAATGGGGCTAAAATCACAATGCGTGCCAGTACAGACCTACTTAAAAAATTAATTTTATCACTTCAAACGGTTTTCGCTTTTGATAACGGATTTTAAGTATGTTTGTTTGAAATATGTCTACATTTTCTGATCACATGAGTTTCAAATTGACATATGTTTTTTTCGACGATTAGGCATGCAAATTCAGCAAGTTACAATGTTAATTTCCGAAAAGTTAAGCCAATTCCGCATCAAAACTTATTATTAATCAAATACTTTTAAAATTAAGTGTGATTATCATTGGCATACATTTCATTTGATGCAAGCCATTTCAATGCCTCATCGTTACCTCATATGCCAGCAAAACCTTCAAATGAGACTAAAGCTTTGTGATATTTAGTTTTAAATTCCGTACAAAGCTATAGATTTTTAGGAAAACGAATCAATTTCTAACCACTAATTATTTTGTAGCTATGCTAAAAGTCCTCTTTCTAAAAATATGTTTCAAAGCTTTGTCTATTATTATTGTGTAACATTGTATACAAAAGTTGTTGGTAATTTCTTTCCGGGTAAACTAAGTGCATTATATAATTTAAAAAACGGTTGCACCCGTAGATTAAAAGACAATAGATCTATATTTCTCCTATAACCTTTTTCGTCATTTGATATAAACTGGAAAATTTCGTTTTACTGGTTTGCAAATGATATTTAGAATATTTTAAAACAAATTTATGTAAATACACTAAAAAATAAGAAGTTTGTTTAATAAACTAAAACAATATATTATTTGACAAAACGCTCGCCACGTTGATCCTGGTTTAGATAGTACAGATAGGTGCACCCTTGACCCTCTGACGAAAATTCGATGGCTGTAGGGTTGATATTTGTTTTTAAATATTAACAAAACGGAAGTGAAAACACTGGTTTCGGAAAATAAAAAAAGCATTAAAATGTAATAACTTTTTTTAAACTGTAGATAGACCTTTATTACGTAGCCTACTGCGCCTATGGGCTGGTTTTGACCTGTTATCAACCACGTGAAGTTGCTTTTCAACACTGCTGTTGATTTGTGATAATATTATAAGTATGTAAGTATCTGTATGTATGTAAATATTTGTATGTAATTATGTGTATGTAAGTAAGTATTTGTATGATGTGAGTATGAGGGTATTTGTAAGTATGTAAATATTTGTATTTATGTAAGTATTTGCATGATGTATGTAAGTATCTGTATGTATGTAAAATATTTTATGTATGTAAGTATTTGTACGATGTGAGTAGTGAGTATGTAAGTATCTGTATGTATGTAAGTCTGTATGTATGTATGTCTATGTATGTAAGTATTTGTATGATGTGAGGGTTTTGTGAGTATGTAAGTATCTGTATGTATGTAAGTATGTCTATGTGTGTGTAAGTATTTGTATGATGTGAGTGTTTGTGAGTATGTAAGTATCTGTATATATGTATGTAAGTATGTCTATGTATGTATGTAAGTATTTGTATGCATGTAAGTATGTCTATGCATGTAAGTATTTGTATGATGTGAGTGTTTGTGAGTATGTAAGTATCTGTATGTATGTAAGTATGTCTATGTAAGTATTTGTATGTATGTAAGTATGTCTATGTATGTAAGTATTTGTATGATGTGAGTGTTTGTGAGTATGTAAGTATCTGTATGTATGTAAGTATGTCTATGTATGTAAGTATTTGTATGATGTGAGTGTTTGTGAGTATGTAAGTATCTGTAGTAAGTATGTCTATGTATGTAAGTATTTTTATGTATGTAAGTATGTCTATGTATGTAAGTATTTGTATGATGTGAGTGTTTGTGAGTATGTAAGTATCTGTATGTATGTAAGTATGTCTATGTATGTATGTATGTAAGTATGTCTATGTATGTAAGTATTTGTATGATGTGAGTGTTTGTGAGTATGTAAGTATCTGTATGTATGTAAGTATGTCTATGTATGTAAGTATTTGTATGATGTGAGTGTTTGTGAGTATGTAAGTATCTGTATGTATGTAAGTATGTCTATATATGTAAGTATTTGTATGATGTGAGTGTTTGTGAGTATGTAAGTATCTGTATGTATGTAAGTATGTCTATGTATGTAAGTATTTGTATGATGTGAGTGTTTGTGAGTATGTAAGTATCTGTATGTATGTAAGTATGTCTATGTATGTAAGTATTTGTATGATGTGAGTGTTTGTGAGTATGTAAGTATCTGTATGTATGTAAGTATGTCTATGTATGTAAGTATGTCTATGTATATAAGTATGTCTATGTATGTAAGTATCTGTATGTAAGTAAGTATTTCTATGATGTAAGTGTGTAAGTATTTGTACGTATGTAAGTATTTGTAAGTATCTGTATGTATGTAAATATTTGTATGTATGTAAGTATTTGAATGATGTAAGTAAGTAAGTTTTTGTAAGTATGTAAATATTTGTACGTATGTAAGTATTTGTAAGTATGTAAGTATTTGTATGTATGTACGTATCAGTATGTATGTAAATATTTGTATGTATGTAAGTATTTCTATGATGTAAGTATTTGTCTGTATGTAAGTATTTTCGATATTGTTGTAATTTTGGTAAACCCTATCCCAAGAAGTTACGCTGAAGCAAAGGGTTGCGTGTTTACAGGGCGTAGACCTGTCTATCTCACACTACACGAGTACACAGTGTCAGGGGGCTGACAGGCTAACATGGGGTATGTTGATTGGCCAGTAATAAGAGCTTCTCGCATGTTGTTTGATACACACTGGAAATTACAGGGAAGATTGTTAAAATGACTCCGGGATTGTTGTTGGCTAGGAAAGGATAAAACATTTGTTTTGACAAGAACAGTCGAAAGTGAAAGCTTGTACTAACTATAAGATATAGTAAATACATTATGTTCTAAATAAATATAAAATACGTCTTTTGCGAAATATACCTTAAGTATTAGAAGTGTAGCCTCCATAAGAGTTTATTACAATAAAGATACATACACCACATAATATAACCGTTTATCATTCGTACTCATGTACATGTCGATGAATTATCTGAATTTGAAATATACGGAGTACGTATGAAAAACATTAGTGACGAAATGACAGAACAAATCAACTTTACAACTATTTAGGCTGAATATGTTTTGGCAAACACATATCAAAAGACACACACACGCGCGCGCGCACACACACACACACACACACACACACACACACACACACACACACACACACACACACACTTTTTATATGTATATAAAAAGTTTTTCTCTCAAAAGCGACAAGTCACTTTAATGTGTGGGCGAGAAGGTAAAATATTTTCGAACGGGGAAATTTTAAATTTAAGTATATGTCAAATTGAATATAGTTTAATAGTTATAACTTGAAAATAATGAACTAACAACATGTTAGCAATATTAAAAGTGAACCACGGTGAGACGGATTTTATTAAACCGTTAGCGTGGTATCATATTGTGCTGCACAAAAACTAAAATACCCATTGTACTATGTGACCAATTTCCGAAGAGTTTCTTGCTGAACAATATATTTGTACAACTGTTGGCTGTAACATAATTGTAATACCTGCTTAACATTTATTTTTGTGTGATTTTAAAATTAAATAAGAACACTCGGATATGTTTTTAGTCACAAAAACGTTTATAACAAAATATAAATTATTCTACCAAAAATAGTATTTTAAAATAGGTTTACTGCCTTTTCGATCTTTAAAACTTGGCATCCTTCAAAGTCCAGAAGCCATTTTTTTTAAACACGTAAATTAGATTTTCATAAAGTCGATCGCGCTAGGTTTGGTGTGGTCAAATTGGGAGGGTATCGAAACTAATAAAACAATAAATATTAATTTGTCAAGTCAACATTTATTAATTAGCCTGACAGGTTATTAAAACCCCAGACGCGTACGCAACAGTTACCCATGGACGTCTGATAATCTTATGATGATCGACTATTTAGCTGAAAATAACAACGTTCAATCTATAATATATATTTTGTTGGATGAAGAGGTGAAAAGCTATTATTTACTTCACTGAAGGTTGGTTTTAAATGTGACAAAATTAAAAAATGTGGTTTGTAGAACATAGTAGTTCGATATTGTTAACTCTTTCAATACCTTCTCATTTCAACCCCTTCAAAACTAGCGCGGCTAACAATTCATTTCTTTCTTAGTGAAAATCCCTTTAACGTTTTCACGAAAGCCGATGTTTTGTGATTGTACAACGAAAATTGGCTCTCGGATCCAAGACTATCTTGGGTCTGACGTTAGTTTTAAAGTGATAATAATTATTGATTTTATTTATTATTCAAGACTTATTTATTGGCATAATTCTAGACTTAATGAGTTCGTTATACTATGGAACAGAAACTCATGAAGATCACTTACATTGTAGTTATTATATTTGCTGTTTTTGTTTCAGGTGCAGTGTAAAATTATAACTCGCAGTGCATATTAATTGGACAATATTTTATTGGACACAATTTTCATCTTACTTGGTGCATTTCGCTCGATACACTTTTAAATGAATGTGTACGAATAATCGTTTGAATTCGATACGTGTTCACTAGCAAATATTTCTGCAAATACAAAATATTTTCAAGTTTTTAAAATTAAATCGAAATCAAAATACCAATGGTTAGAAAAAACATTACTAACCCTTTAATCAAAGGGATTTTACTGAAGCAGTGTTAAACTACTACCTATCAAAAATACAAAGAGTAACTGTTATATTTACAAATAACAGTTATAAATCTATGAACATTGTTATAGAAGCAAACTTATAAACACAGCAAACTAATAACTTAACAGCTAACGCAACTTAATGTATTGTGCAAACTCAAATAACACACAGGTAACTACATTTATTAAGGTTTGGAATGTTAATAACTAAACTCATACATTGTTCATAACTAATTTAACAGTAAATTAACAAATAATGTTAGTGTGAGTTATTACACAGAAACGCTTTTCAAGTCGTATTTCATACGATCGTTAAAACTTACCTTACTTATTATACACTACAACTGCAGAGCGAGTCTGATGAATAGTACATTTCTAAGAAGTATATCCTCATTGTAATATAATAGACTAAAACAATTATATTCTTTGGTCATAGCACTGGTCTACAAACTACATGAATTCGTAATAAACAGGATTGAATTTCACCCAAATAAATAAATATATGGTATGGTAATTGAAATTAAACATTTCAATATTTTGAAGTGTACATTTTGTTCTGCAGTTGACCGATGAAAATTTTACATCTTTTATTGAAAGCAATATTTTATTGCTTGGATTCGAGTTGGAGTGATCCAATCACACTTTCTGTAAGAATGTTTCCCCGGAGATCCATACATTGCTTGAAATAGATGGGGCTTTTACGATCACGGCGCTCTGTTCAGACCCCATCGGTTTTACCAAATCCTACTCAAATGGCCAGATCCGGAATCTCCACGGGTCGGATTCCACATGAAACAACAGGAGTCGCTTCGGTTTACTGCCCAAGTCAGGTGCTGCTGGCGGCGTATTACAGCCTGATCTTTCCTACGGAGTGATTTTGTGGGGAGCTTGTTCAAACAATCAATTTTTTAGAGTTTTCAGGCTTCAAAAGAAAGCGATCGAAACAATCGCCAACATGAAGCAGCTTTCAAAAAATTGCAGCTGTTGACTCTGCCATGTCTCTATATCTTGGAGGCAGTTTTATTCTGTAAGTCAAAATGTGCCCTGACTAGGGACCGTGACGTGCATGAATATAAAACGAGAGGCAGACACAACTACCGTACTGGGCGACACAGAACTGTGGTTTATGAACACCTGCCCTCGCAGGCAGGTGTCCGTTTCATCAACAGTTTGCCTGATTCCATGAAACGTACAAACGCCCAAGGCGTTAAAAACTCGTCTGAAGCGCTTTTAGCATCTAAAGCATTCTATAGCGTCGACGAGTTTTTGAATTATAGTTGGGAGACCTCCAATCTTGAAGACTGACACTGGCGTTGGCGGTGGAGAGAATTGGCTAGTAAGTGGTATGGATGAATTTAACGATTGTATGTCTGAATGTGGTATTGTGAACGAATGTAAAAATTATAGATTTATTCCATGTGACATTTGCCATATAATTGTATTATTGTCAACGGCAATAAAAGGCTTGACTTTGACTTTGGTTACTGGCGTATTAACTCCTCTTTCAACATCAACAATGTGTAGAGCTATTTTCTAATTTTTTATATGGATGCAAAATGTTCACAGTTTGTTTGTTTGTGTTAGTAGTTAGGGACTGAGATTTTTCATATTTACACTTTTTTCATATTCACTCTAAAATACGTCATATATATATTACATGTGGATGATTACATCTATCATTAGTAATTGACCATCATATGTTGTGGGAAACATCTTGTATTCTGAAGTTTTGAGTTTACTAATCTTCAAGTTCTAATTTAGCTGAGACAGTTATAAACTCTTCGTTTATTTTAAGAACCTTTGAGGAAGGTCTAATGCAGACTTAAATACGACAGAGTTATATATATATATATATATATATATATATATATATATATATATATATATTTATTAACGTTAATTACATAATATAATGATTACATTCAGAACAAGTTTTTTTTTATAAAAAGGAGAAGCCGATCTCCTTTTATACCTTATTCTGTCCGTCCTCATGGGCCACTGGCCTGTGCGAGGATCTTATCAAACAGAATATGGGGAAGAGTCGATACAGTACAAGGTCGATGGTACTGATAAAAAGTGCAACTGTCACAGACAGGATTTGAACCTGCGCTATCTCTAACTCAGACTCAAAGTCCAACGTCTTAGACCACTCGGCCATCGGCACTCTCAAGTTATTTTAAATCATGGCGCATTATTTTATTCCTTGGGATTAGTTCATGGGAACACTCTTGAATCTGTATATCATTGAATAAAACACAGCTATTTTGTGTTGCCAGATTTGAATTTCTAAGGATGATTAATTCAGTTTGATGTTTATTAAACAGTATTTTGCAGCAGATTCGATTCATAGTGTAATAGTCCAGTTTTAAAAAGAAGACTTGACAATACAAAGTAGTTAGATTTTCTTCGCAAGTACAGAGGATCTGTTCGTGAAAAACGACGCAAAATATCCGTCATCCCACCCCAACACTTTGGTGGAGACCGGGATCTGTAAACGTAAACTGGGCTGCTGCGATATATCATATTTTGACGTTGCACAGGATATATCACCGCACGATTCGGTGAACTTTGCAATTCCGCTTTTTCGTTTCCATTGTAGAATCCAATTGTGGTACCGAAGCTATAACATTTTTAAAAAATTTAATTTTTTTAAAGGGAAACCACAATGATACCCAAAATCCATTTTAAAACAAACCCAAATTTACACATAAAATTATCTTGATTTAATATAAAACAAACAACATACGGTTAATTGCAGTCACAATTTTATCACTACGATAAAGTAATATCTTGGCTTAGCTTAGGTCAGTTATTCTCTCTATTATGACAATAATTGCTTATTCATAAAAGACAAAATAAATTTAACAAATAGACAATATTCAATTTTTCAACTGCGTAATGAGGCACAACGCATTTAATGTAAACCAAACTGTTACTGTGTTAAAAATTTATTTTATAACATAAAATATTGAAAAAACCACTTCTGGGGTGGATTAGTAACAGATACACATACGTACACTGTACCAGGTATATATTTTGGAATTTATATACGACTGCGTCATTAAAAATGAGAACGACTTAGTCGTAAGCACCCTACTTGGCGTAATTTCTACTAAAAACATCCCAACTGAAATCTGGATTCTCAAAATGTATGTAGAAAGAGAAAAAAGCTGTTTTAATAAAAGAACGATCATTTTTTTATCCCTCCGTGGATAATAAAAATATAAAAAACGTTATATGTGCTCAAATTTTACAATTTTCCATTTACTATGCAAATAAGTTGCGTGTCTTAAAGAGTGTTTTGAAGAGGTGAACTGTTGTTATGTTATTGTTATCAAATTATTTATTATTAAGTTAAAAATGTTCTAATTATTTACTGCTGTTATTGCTATTTATATTATTTATTTTATATCTTTGTTATTACATTACTTATTATTATATTGTTTTTATATATATTATTTATTATTATATTGTTGTTATATATTATTTACTTTTAATACGTTGTTGATATGTTATCATTATTACGTCGTCTGCATTTAAACTATTCTTACTATGGTATTAATTCAAATTATTCTTGTACTATAATCGTAATCATTTTGAACTTCTTACTATTGATTATTCTATTAAGCTTTTTCTACCACTTTGTGCAATTTTTGTATGTGATGGGTTTATCGTGAATAAATAAATAAATATAAAAGATTCACTGGTAATATAAAAGGTTGTATATTTAAATTATATATTACATAATCCAGTAGAGATTTAAGCATTCAACTGCCATTTAGTAGTAAACTCTGTAAATAACAGTTTTTCTTTTCAAAAACTCAGATTTGTCTGAAGGCTTCCCGTGTTTTTCTCGTGCGCCGCCACCCTAGTTGGCGCGAACTCTACCAAGTCCCGTGTCAGCACCTTTCCGTCAGAGCTGACAGATGATGTATCGGCTCTCGCTGCCACATTCACGTCACGTTTGAAACATCGCAGCCGTTCCCGGGCTCTACTGACTGATGTTTCCCCGAGGAGAGATTGCCGCGCAGTCTGGGACGTGCATGGAGATTTACTAAACACTGAACCGGCTTTATCGCGGTAAGTTCGGGGTGTTAATTGATGGAACATTGCTCACACGATGTGTCAACCAACTTTCCCAACATTCGTAGGCGTTCAAGGGCGTGTTTTGCGGTAACATTTTTGAAAATATACTGAAATAATGGTTTACAATTCAGGAATGAACATTTACTATTGTTTTAATCAGGTTTCATGTTGAGAAGTTCAAATCTAAATCTTTACGCGACTCAATATGAAGAATTATTTTAAATAAAGGAATAGTAAAAAAATATTTAAAAAACTCGCGTAAATTGAAACATATCCCTTGATTCAGTAAATATGACTTGCAATTAAAACCCACTAGGTGTGCATTGAATCCAGATATTATGATTTATTTATTTATTTCTTCCAACGGTACATAACCATTTAACCTATGACTTATTTATCTAGGTATAAGAACAACTTAAAACTATGTTTACATACAACATACAATCAGAACTTCCAGTTTACCAAGACGATCTTAACAAGACTACATTGCAATTGTAACAATGAAATGGTATTAACAGAAACAATCGAATATCAAAATGCATAATATCAAAAAATCAATGAGATAACAATACAGTAACAACATAACAAAGACTAGTAACAAAATAAATAATTTTAACAAGACAAGAGAATAACAATAACAAGTTACATCACAACAAAGTTACTGAGTATTAGGACCTATGATTAGTTAACAATTTGTTTTATTTTTTCTTTGAAAGGCAAAAGAGACCCCAGGAAGAAATCCACCTGCCCGGACCACACACCACCGTGCCTCATAATTCGTGCAACGCCACCGTTGCATGCGTAGTTCGTGGGCAGGAATTTGCGGCAGAAGACAGTCCGTGATCTCGGTCCCCTAGGGACGCTCAAATCAACCATTTCCAGGAGAGCAGAGCAGTCTACCAGTCCGTTGATCAGCCTGAACAGGAAGAGAAGATCGAAGATGATGCGCCGATGGTACAGTGACTGCAGATGAAAACGCTGTTCCAGTTGGAGAAAAGGCATTTCCATAATAGGCGTAGCCCAGACGAGCTCCCAGCATCCTCAAATAAATGCGTGTCTGCACCCTCTTCAAGTCTTCTACGTGGCCCAGTTGGTAAGGGGACCCGATCACAGTTCCATATTCAAGCACTGGTCGCACTATGGATTTATACAAAACCAGCATTGAGTCGTGTGACTTGAAGCCCCTTGTCGATCTTCCAATAAAGCCAAGGAGAGCATATGCCTTAGAAGTGATGGACGCGATATGATCAGAAGGACTTAGTGAACTGGTCAAAATAACTCCAAGGTCCCTCAGACGATCAACTCTGTTAAGGGGCACACCACCAGTATGGTAGTTAAAGTTGAAAGTTAACGTAGCGCGAGTGAACGAGATAACTTGGGACTTGGAGATATTTAGGTCCATAGAACACATACATGTATGTATGTGATGAATACATACATAGATTTTTATGTCTTCCCAATGAAATGAAATGAGGTAGGCAATGAGGAGTCATATATTAAATTAGCTTACCTAATATTTAGTAATCGTCTGTTGTAAATCAAATTGCTTTGGTTGCCAAGCAGTTTTTACTGAAAGACTAAATAAAAAAAACATCTAAAGAATCAATCAAAGTAGATAGTTTAATTCAATCAAGGCGGAGTCATAGTAAGTTGTTAAAACGTTTCTAAAAATTTACCAATGTTGAAAATATTCACCACAGACTGTTATCTAATTTGCCGCCATCTTGTTTGTTTTGTAACAATCGCCTTGTCAGTTGTCAGTGGTTGGTTACAGCGAGTAGACGTATCGAGAACTGTATTACTTCTATCATTTTATGATAATTTATTGAAGTTAGTTTTGTGAAACGCATGTTTTTTGTGATAATATGAATGTAATTGGCTCACATTTTTATTTTTATTACTCAATTATGCGAGTTATAAAGCTATGGGATGATTTGTTTATTTTAACCTAAATTGAAGTTGTGCGTTGAGTTAGTTATACACGCGAGGAAGAGATCAGATTTCAGATATTTAAACGTAGTTTAACTTGTTTGTTACTGAACGACGGCAAATGTACGGAATAATCCAGTTCCTTTCATAAATCTTAAACTATCATTTAGTTCCTTTAAAAAAAATAATAACAAAGCATATTATATGACAGCCAGATTTCTGAAATCCACGTGAAATAGAAGATATTTTTAGTAGTTGTAACAAATGCTGAATTTTATGAAAACAAAACTGTTCATATGATCTTTATTATGGGCTGAATTTCATTTTGGAACAAATAAAAATATTTAGTGTACTAACACTATTAGTTTTGTTTTTATTCAATACTTTCTTTGTGTTTTACAAAGTGATGAATTTAAAATGAACTATTACCTTTTTGATGTGACGATTACCTTTTTGTGTGTTTAATGTATAATTTTATTTTATTACCTTTAATAGAAGTAGGTTGTCACCTGAAGAAGGTAACAGATACAATATTTCGAAACGTTCCTTTTTGTCTAATTTGGCACAAAGTGATAGCACATCTTTGTGGTACTGGTTTCATTTAAAAACACCTATAGCTAATAATGAAATTTTATCAATGAATCGTTGTCAAGAATTACGTTACTACTTCCTTATCATGATATTTGATACCACCCATATTTATTGTGTAATAAGACCTTCCCCGCAGCCGTTAGGGTATGGCTGGAGTTCTCTTAACGAGACTTAGCGGGTTCGATACTTAGATAGCTCAATAAAAATATGCAAATGGTTTGGACCAGAAAGCAAGCCAGGACAAATCTTAGAGCACGTAATGGAACCAAATCAAAGACTGTAGTAAAACAGTATCGTTATCCATGAAGGTATCTAAAAACGGAACTGTTATTGTAATAAATTTAACAAGGCCTGAACGTAATTTAACGTCATGTACACGTTATATATTACAAAGGTTATTATTACGCTAGAGGAAGTCCTGAGCTCGCTTGTCGCATCAGATAATCTTATCTTATCTCTCAACTCCCGGAGGTAATAAGATAAGAAAGTTGTATCCCTAAAATGGGACACGGGAAGTGGACGGACAATGGTTACAGGGGAGCGGGATATTTTTGAGAATATCCGCGAGTTAACGAAACGTGAAATAACGTCCCGAAGTAGATGGCTTCTCAACTTGGCCGGAAAATATGCTGGGGACTTGGACCGACGATATCTTATTAGACTTATCTCATTGTGGCAGCTATGTTCATGACGTGACATTAATATACTTAATGATGCTCTCAGTTTACTAAGTTATAAATAGTTACGTCTTTTTCTAAATAGTAATTTACTGTCTATAAAGTAGAAATTACCTGATGGACTGATAAAGGAAGAGCAATCACTGTTACTTATTAACTTCTAATTAAAATTACACGACTTTCTCCTAAATTGCACTATAAAAAAATCGATGAATACTAATATTAGTTTAAAAAAGAAACCATAGTACTGTAAGGCAATTAATATACAAAATCATATAAAAGAAATGTATTAGATTGCTGTTAACAATAGGTATCGATTCATCGTAACAATACAAATGTAATTACTTTTTTAGAAAGAAATATATGTGCTCCCTAATTACAAAATTAGAATAAAGTTTATGACTATAGTCTCGATCTCGCTACCTATTACAGTTATTAGTAATAGTTAATTTTAAGGCAAAGTATGGATTAGGTATTATTGACAACTTTTATGGTGCGAATGTTACAATGGATTACAATTTTTGGAGACGACTGATTAGGAATAAAAATAACTAAAAATCGACCAGATCAAGCAACGTAGAGCATGGTTGCTGCTTGGATGGGTGACCGCTGCCCGGCCGTTGGTGGTGGTTCGGAAGTCAACTTTTAAAGCCGTTGGTCCCCAGGTTAAGTGTTAAAGAGGGCTTCTTAGCCCTAACTTCGCCTGGTATAAATAAGTAATCTATACTTTACTTTAAAAAAACACACAAACTTCTTCTAGCGGATTAATATATAATAATTGGCAATATGTTTTTGGAGTATTTTATATTATTCAATTTATATTAGTATTCAAATATAAGAAGACTATGTTTATAACATAGGTCTAACATATATATATATATATATATATAATATATATATATATATATATATATATACACATAAAGCTGTTGTATTTTGTTTCACCGCTGTTGTATAATGTTACATCTTGTTATTGGTGTTGTATCTTGTTGTAAAACAACCAGATTTTTATTTGCAATTTGCAATATTTATTTTATATTTTTTTTGCTGGATTCGTACACATAATTTTGGTAAAACCCCTAACGCTATTTTAAATATACCAAAAATATGAAAACTGTATGTTTAACAAAACGAATGAATTCAGTTTTTAATGTTGTTTTCTGAGAAGCTATTTTAACGAGTCCAGTAATTTGTATTCACCACTTATAATTTATAATGGATGGCCTAAAATGGCATAAAACATGTCAGCATGTAAAACTTGACTAAGCTACCTGTAGATTCAAGTGTGACTTGTTTTTTTAACAACAAATTTAAATATTCATAAAGAATTTTCAGAACTATGTCATAGAATTCTAACTGAAAATACAATGTTGGATATGGTAGAAGAAAAAGTTAATACTCTGTTTTTATATTATTTTCTTTTTTCTAACAAAAAATCGAACTACAAGAAAAGCTTAACATGAAAAATCCATCTTGTTGGTGTTAAAGTAACGAGCACGTCGCAACTTGCTTTGCAATCCCAGAATTATACTACACGAGGAGGGATTTTACGGGCCACAAGTGTAAAGCCAAGGGCAAGCGTGCATTAAATTTTGAAGAGGGTGGAGTCGGATAATGCACATTTAAGCCGGGTGTTGTCGCATACATTTGGGGGCGGCGGGCTCAGGGTCTGCAGCACCTGTGGGGTTGTCCCCTTCCACCCTGGACCTCATGAAATATCGATGACTGTGTATCCTTCATCTGGGGCTTTCCTTTGGTGTTTCCGCCAATTGTTGGTAGAAACTTAATTAGTACTGGCTATAAAAGGAAAACTGTTTCGTAATTAAAATCTACAAGTAGTAAAATATTCTTTCCGGCTCAGCCGAAAGTAGTAGCTAAATTCAGTGACAACACAGCTGTTATTAATATTCTTCCAACATTTGACAAGTAATCGATGTCTCGAAAATGGTTTGCGATACCGAACAATCTTTAACTACAAAGTGTCATGAGATTTCCAGAACACATTCAGTTTTTTTCTCTAAGTTCATAAATGACGGAGTTTGGCCGCCATATTGAAACGAAATTACCTGTCAAGCTGATCAGTTAATTTATCCGAGATATTTAAAGCATACAATTTGAAACCATAGTAAAGTTTTGGAGGCTTTTTGGGACATTTATTGTTTCTACAAGCCGCGTTATATGGCATTTATATAATTGTTTCAACGTGGGGTGGTTTTGGGCTCCGGGAATGTTCGGTGAAGCTATGCAGAAATTTTGAGTAAATGGCATACAAAATCTTCCTAAAATAAGGCGTGATAACTATTTTAATTCTAAGTATTGATTTATAGAGTTATAGAGATGCAGTCAATATTGTCTTAGGAGAGTGACCGACTACTAATATTAATTGTGAAAATATCATTCATCTAGATCATTGTAGATAGCAAAGCTAACTACGTCCCGTTATATATGCCAAGTAACATTTTAGTTTACACGCATTGTGGCATGTATTAATGTATAGATTCTTAAAAATTACAATAAGTATCTTTGAAATTGCAATGTTGTATTATGTAATCTATGCAATAAACTCTCAATTATTCGTAGGCTGTGTATCCTCTTTACAGATTATCCGAAGCAAAATAATATACCTTTTTAATACTAAGATAAATTTTAAACCCTTAAAATGACTAGGAAGTTTTAAATGAATAATTTTTCTAAAAGGGTATAAAAAATAATAAAAGAATATACTGGAATACTGAATGGTACAATTCTAGATGAGTGTTTCTGAGAAGGTAAATGTTTACAGTAAGTAATTTAAATTTTGGTAATTGTAAATACTCTATGCTCTTCTATTTTAAGTCATATTACAAAATTAAATCAAATTAGTGATGATTTTTTGCTATTGCAGAATCTTGTACGTAATAGCGACAATTTTGCACATTATTCATGGAATTAGTTTCGCCGGTGACCCCCAAGAACAATTGGGAGTTTACTGTATTGTATTTTGTGTAGCTTTACATTTTTTGTAGAATGCAAAGATTTTCTTTATTTCTCCAAACCATGTCGATGAAAAGACTGAAATATTGTGAAAGGAGATGAAACCTAACCTAACCTAACCTAACCTAACCTAACCTAACCTAACCCAACCCAACCCAACCCAACCCAACCCAACCCAACCTAACCTAACCTAACCTAACGTAGTTTTACATAATAGGTGAAGTCTTTAGGGTTTGATTGAGTAATTAAACATTGATTATTTTACGTTTAATGGTCGTTTTATTATTTATACGCATAAAACGTTTTATCAGTTCTTGAAATTGAAGATTCATTTCAGCAGAGAAGTTTGATGCAGGATGCAGCAGGTTTTATGGACAGCGCAGTGAGAAATATAATCTCAAGTTGCGTTTCATCAAGTTTTACGATGTGCTTCTGTCTGCACATTAAACGTATGGAAATATCAATGAAAAGTAACTCCCAGTAAAACTCTATTAACGCTATCACTCAATTTATCCTGATATATCACAGGCGCCAAATATGAGGTTGTACTACAAATGTTGCTTTGTTAGTATCTAAATACCTGCGGAATTGTCAGTAACGTCATGATATTGTCAGTACGTGATTAACGTCAATATTTTGTCTTGTCAGATACATCATATGTACCGCATAAGATGGAGTACTTGTTTTATGTCAAATTCATATCCATTTAAAAATAAAATCTCAAATTACAGACAACGGAGACAAAACTTTTGATAATTCCCACGTGAAGTTACAAGCGTTTAAGGTAGGCAATGTAGGCCGTTTTCTAATAAAATTAAAAACAGCTTATTATAAACATATACAATTTTTACAAAATGCATATAAGTAAGCTTCAGAGAGAGACATATTTTTTATTTATGGAAAAATGTATGTCCTTCAGAAAAATTTTGGTACAAAATATGAAAAATGTTGCATACGTTATATTAAAAGAAAGAAACACAACAATATAAAACATCTCGTTCCCTGAAGTTAAAAAATCATATTCATAGTGTAACAATTTAAAAATTAGTTGTTTTTTGAGCCCAGTTTCAACATTGCCTAATATGTGTACTTTAAATGAGTGAAATTCACGTGGAATAATAAAAAAGCAATTTTTTCTGTATTAAGGGAGTTTACCTTAAAGGACCATCGGGTCTTTTTTCGTTTAAGGGCCAGCACCTTACAACATACTATAACTGACTGATAGTGCATTTAATCGTTTTTTTTGGTGTTATTAGTTCGTAGGGCAGTAGTCCAGGTACTACTTCTAGTATAAACTCGTCTTATCTTATCAGTGATAAATGCGCGCCGCTTATCTTTTGACTGTAATGAAACCTGCGTTAGTTCTGTCTCAGTTTTGTAAAGCGTGGTGAGTTGATCTGGGCTTGGACTTTGCAAACTCGAGTTAATTTTTTTTCTAAAAGAGCAAGCAGCGCAAAGGGCTGCGCAGCGGGCAAGCATCGTGTGATCTGAGTTTTGAATAGGCAAGCTAGGGTCTTTTGTGCTGGCCCTTAAACGAAAAAGACCCGGACCATCAACTAATCACAACAAATATTTTTCCAACCCCAAAATCAATTATACCACTTTAACTGATGTGTGGTTGTACAGAGAACCGAAAAGTTACAGATTGGATTAAATCTGTATGAGTTAAAAAACGAATAGTTAAAAATATTTCTCAAAAGGTCCGCATGAAAATCCCCAAGTTGTTTCTCTCAGTTCTTGTTATTTTCCACCAATTCAGTTATAGTTCACCTATTCAGTGAAGTAACTGTTTAGCACAGACAATTGATTTTTTTAAGGAGAAGCCGATCCCCTTTTATACCTTATTCTGTCCGTCCTCATGGGCCACTGGCCTGTGCGAGGATCTTATCAAACAGAATAAGGGGGAGAGTCAATACAGTACAAGGTCGATGTACCGATAAAAAGTGCAAGAGTCACAGACTGGATTCGAACTTGCGCTATCTCTAACTCAGACTCAAAGTCCAACGTCTTAGACCGCTCGGCCATCAGCACTCCCACCAACTTACTTGGTGCTCTGCTACAATTCGCCAAATTTGGTTACAAAATAGTCCATCTACTCAATTAGTTATTTTCTTAAGCAAAATATTTACTAGGGCTGAATTATTGACAAAAGTTACCTATCCTGTTTTCCGAAAAAAGAACAAAAAACAGTGACCGATCCTAGGCCACTGTAATAATTATGTTCCCTTTCGAAAATTGTGGCAATTTTGCAACTATGGGAAGAATGGATGTACTGTATCGTAATCACAGTGTGTTACAAGTGCAAGTATCACATCAAAAGTAACGTAATAGGAGTATCATGGTGCAGTTTATTGATATTGGAAACTTTGCATCAAAATTTTTATTGAATGTTCACTCAGATGCGAAGAATATAATTTAGTTTGATAAAAACATTCTATCTTTTAACTCTTTTTAGATCTAAATCACATTACAATTATTCGTCGTTATGTAATGGAGAAAACATTACTGTTATAAAACCTTACTGAGGATAAGAACATACATGAAAGAAGGTACAACCTCCCAACCAAAACTTCGAAAGACGTTAAAATTGTCCCCTATTTATGAGGCCTAAGAACCTCTACTTGTGGAGGGTACTTTATACTTCATGAACCATCCAGTAAATCAGCCCCCAAAATAATTGTACATACGCCACTGCCCAAGGAAGACCCATTACTATTCTCGATAAGTAGAAAAGTAAACTCCACTTGTAACATTAAGATTGAAGAAAAACTAGTTGTGATAATATTACATTACTGATCCATTTAAAATTTCCTTACTTGTCAAATACAAAGTGTAATAAAACATTTTGCGAAAAACTTGTTAACAAACTAAAAAAATTACATTAATATTAAATATGGATAAGAAAAGTACAGGTGACGGTAAAATAGATGTAGACAGTAACCTAAACATAGAGTTGTAAACTGTAGAAAGAATAGTATGTAACTTGTGGCTTACATCCCAGGATTTAGATCACAGCTCGAGATCTATTAAAAGTAACGGATGAGAAAGGATGTCAGTTTGTAGAAAGCAGAAGACAACGACAACGACACTCCACGCGTCTGCTATTCTATTGTCACTGTCAGCAGCTAAAAGCGGCCGGCACTTGGAACGTTACCAGATATATATCGGATATAGAGCTGATTGGCAAGTCACTGTGACAAGCCCACCAGGCGTGGATAGTGCTGCACTTTATAGTCGAGATGTGTACACATTGTAGAGCTGATTGGCAAGTCACTGTGACAAGCCCACCAGGCGTGGATAGTGCTGCACTTTATAGTCGAGATGTGTACACATTGTAAAGCTGATTGGCAAGTCACTGTGACAAGCCCACCAGGCGTGGATAGTGCTGCACTTTATAGTCGAGATGTGTACACATTGTAAAGCTGATTGGCAAGTCACTGTGACAAGCCCACCAGGCGTGGATAGTGCTGCACTTTATAGTCGAGATGTGTACACATTGTAGAGCTGATTGGCAAGTCACTGTGACAAGCCCACCAGGCGTGGATAGTGCTGCACTTTATAGTCGAGATGTGTACACATTGTAAAGCTGATTGGCAAGTCACTGTGACAAGCCCACCAGGGTTGGATAGTGCTGCACTTTATAGTCGAGATGTGTACACATTGTAGAGCTGATTGGCAAGTCACTGTGACAAGCCCACCAGGTTTGGATAGTGCTGCACTTTATAGTCGAGATGTGGACACATTGTAGAGCTGATTGGCAAGTCACTGTGACAAGCCCACCAGGCGTGGATAGTGCTGCACTTTATAGTCGAGATGTGTACACATTGTAGAGCTGATTGGCAAGTCACTGTGACAAGCCCACCAGGCGTGGATAGTGCTGCACTTTATAGTCGAGATGTGTACACATTGTAGAGCTGATTGACAAGTCACTGTGACAAGCCCACCAGGCGTGGATAGTGCTGCACTTTATAGTCGAGATGTGTACACATTGTAGAGCTGATTTGGCAAGTCACTGTGACAAGCCCACCAGGCGTGGATAGTGCTGCACTTTATAGTCGAGATATGTACACATTGTAGAGCTGATTGGCAAGTCACTGTGACAAGCCCACCAGGCGTGGATAGTGCTGCACTTTATAGTCGAGATGTGTACACATTGTAGAGCTGATTGGCAAGTCACTGTGACAAGCCCACCAGGCGTGGATAGTGCTGCACTTTATAGTCGAGATGTGTACACATTGTAGAGCTGATTGGCAAGTCACTGTGACAAGCCCACCAGGCGTGGATAGTGCTGCACTTTATAGTCGAGATGTGTACACATTGTAGAGCTGATTGGCAAGTCACTGTGACAAGCCCACCAGGCGTGGATAGTGCTGCACTTTATAGTCGAGATGTGTACACATTGTAGAGCTGATTGACAAGTCACTGTGACAAGCCCACCAGGCGTGGATAGTGCTGCACTTTATAGTCGAGATGTGTACACATTGTAGAGCTGATTGGCAAGTCACTGTGACAAGCCCACCAGGCGTGGATAGTGCTGCACTTTATAGTCGAGATGTGTACACATTGTAGAGCTGATTGGCAAGTCACTGTGACAAGCCCACCAGGCGTGGATAGTGCTGCACTTTATAGTCGAGATGTGTACACATTGTAGAGCTGATTGGCAAGTCACTGTGACAAGCCCACCAGGCGTGGATAGTGCTGCACTTTATAGTCGAGATGTGGACACATTGTAGAGCTGATTGGCAAGTCACTGTGACAAGCCCACCAGGCGTGGATAGTGCTGCACTTTATAGTCGAGATGTGTACACATTGTAGAGCTGATTGGCAAGTCACTGTGACAAGCCCACCAGGCGTGGATAGTGCTGCACTTTATAGTCGAGATGTGGACACATTGTAGAGCTGATTGGCAAGTCACTGTGACAAGCCCACCAGGCGTGGATAGTGCTGCACTTTATAGTCGAGATGTGTACACATAGTAGAGCTGATTGGCAAGTCACTGTGACAAGCCCACCAGGCGTGGATAGTGCTGCACTTTATAGTCGAGATGTGTACACATTGTAGAGCTGATTGACAAGTCACTGTGACAAGCCCACCAGGTTTGGATAGTGCTGCACTTTATAGTCGAGATGTGTACACATTGTAGAGCTGATTGGCAAGTCACTGTGACAAGCCCACCAGGCGTGGATAGTGCTGCACTTTATAGTCGAGATGTGGACACATTGTAGAGCTGATTGGCAAGTCACTGTGACAAGCCCACCAGGCGTGGATAGTGCTGCACTTTATAGTCGAGATGTGTACACATTGTAGAGCTGATTGGCAAGTCACTGTGACAAGCCCACCAGGCGTGGATAGTGCTGCACTTTATAGTCGAGATGTGTACACATTGTAGAGCTGATTGGCAAGTCACTGTGACAAGCCCACCAGGCGTGGATAGTGCTGCACTTTATAGTCGAGATGTGTACACATTGTAGAGCTGATTGGCAAGTCACTGTGACAAGCCCACCAGGCGTGGATAGTGCTGCACTTTATAGTCGAGATGTGTACACATTGTAGAGCTGATTGGCAAGTCACTGTGACAAGCCCACCAGGTTTGGATAGTGCTGCACTTTATAGTCGAGATGTGTACACATTGTAGAGCTGATTGGCAAGTCACTGTGACAAGCCCACCAGGCGTGGATAGTGCTGCACTTTATAGTCGAGATGTGTACACATTGTAGAACCTGATTGGCAAGTCACTGTGACAAGCCCACCAGGCGTGGATAGTGCTGCACTTTATAGTCGAGATGTGTACACATTGTAGAGCTGATTGGCAAGTCACTGTGACAAGCCCACCAGGCGTGGATAGTGCTGCACTTTATAGTCGAGATGTGTACACATTGTAGAGCTGATTGGCAAGTCACTGTGACAAGCCCACCAGGCGTGGATAGTGCTGCACTTTATAGTCGAGATGTGTACACATTGTAGAGCTGATTGGCAAGTCACTGTGACAAGCCCACCAGGCGTGGATAGTGCTGCACTTTATAGTCGAGATGTGTACACATTGTAGAGCTGATTGGCAAGTCACTGTGACAAGCCCACCAGGCGTGGATAGTGCTGCACTTTATAGTCGAGATGTGTACACATTGTAGAGCTGATTGGCAAGTCACTGTGACAAGCCCACCAGGCGTGGATAGTGCTGCACTTTATAGTCGAGATGTGTACACATTGTAGAGCTGATTGGCAAGTCACTGTGACAAGCCCACCAGGCGTGGATAGTGCTGCACTTTATAGTCGAGATGTGTACACATTGTAGAGCTGATTGGCAAGTCACTGTGACAAGCCCACCAGGTTTGGATAGTGCTGCACTTTATAGTCGAGATGTGTACACATTGTAAAGCTGATTGGCAAGTCACTGTGACAATCCCACCAGGCGTTGATCGTAGCGTACTTCATAGACAGTATATGTATGATCGGCATTTAAGGCCCGATTGGCAATGCAATGGGATTTTTAATCCGTCATAATGTATTTTGTAACTGGTTAATCAATCGCTCATAGCTCATGTTTTTAAGGAGTATTGACCTTGCAAGAATTGCACGTTTGACGAAACAAATCCTCTAGTGAGTTGTATTATTTGCTATGAATACCGAGCGTGTATAAATCAAGGCTTTTTAGAAGATTAGAGGCAATGAAATATCCTTATAGTATATAACTGTTTTCTATTCGCCCTCTTGTCGTTTTCGGTCAATACTAACTCTACTAAAAGTTGGGAAGCCTTATCAACTGGTTAAATATATAACTGGTTCGTAACCTACCTCAAAGTGTACGTTTCCTAGCTTTTTGTTCATTGGTTTAATAATTGAGTACTCAATTTTTTTGGCTAAGTTGACAATAGACATTAAAAGGACTAAACAAAGGAATTTCACTCAATTTACATTTTATTTATTCATCATGATGACATTTGTGTCCTAAGGAAACAAAACATAACATTATTGGTGTTGATTATTATTTTTTTGTATATGTATATAAAATATTACTATTGTGAGTTCCAGTTTAGATATTTATTAAATAGTTCTGTAACTTTAATATTTAGTGCGTCAATGTGTACGGTTTACAAATTTTTACATCATATCCTCCCCAATAACTGTGGGTATTTCTGATAATATATGGATGTGAATAACATCTATGTGGGAAAGTTTCTAATACCAGTGTTTGGTGTCAAATTGACAGCAAAATTTATGCACTGATCACGAACAAAAACTAAGCCCCGATCCTCACCCCCTCAGCCTCGCCAGAGAACTGTAATCAATCCACGAAAATCATCAAACGGTTAACCTCCATGTTTATTTATTTGCCGCCTCATGAAATTGAGATGAGGTCGTGGGTAAAGTCTGCAGAATAATGGAGGATCATTGATATTGTATAAATAGTCGTGAGGGGGTGTTGAGAGTGGGGGGTTGAGGGAGGGGGAGGTCCACTCCACCGCGCTGACTAGTTCAAACATCCCCTCTAAACAAACAGATGTTCCCCAAATTGATCCATTATTTATGAAGGCTGCCCTAAGACAATACAAGATGCTGGCTCTACACATTTACAAGCCTAATTATTTGTATTTCCTCTTTAAGCTTAAATCACAACACCAGTTGCAATCCAACGTTCTTAAAATTATAATTCAATTGTATTGAAGAAGAATATGTTGTGGATGTTGAGTTAGGTTCCAGTTCACCTTAACATTGTAAATCTGACGCTGTCACAGTTTGACTCCTGGAATTTGGATTCATGTTTGTCTGAATAGCTCCAAAACTCCAGTTCACCTAAATTACACTATATGTATAGTAGGTTGTCTGATGTCAAAATGATGTACAGAATTCGTTTTGAGCTTCTTCAGACGGACATGACTCCGAATTCCAGGAGTCTGAGACAGCGTCACATTACAAATGCTGCACTAAGAGGAAGGTGAACTGGAGCTAAACTCAACATTCACATCATATCAACTCCTCCCACCATAGAGATACAATGTATGTTATTTGGATGACGCTGAATTATCTCCAAACGTTTGAGGAATTCTTCGTGATATTCCAAAACAGCAAACGATTTTCATTTTTAATACTCGTGAACTAAACTTTTTGTTGACTGTCAATATGGACCTGTGAGAGCTTTAAGATAGTGCAATTTATGTTTGCTTGGGATAATCTTCTGTATACTTTTTATGAATTGCATAATATTTTAAAATATATTCCGTAATGACAGAAAAAGTATAAACAGAAATTGATACTATATGAAAATTTTGTAAATAGGCCCACATAAAAATAGCTAAAAGAATGTTTATAGTGTGGCAATAGTTATAACTTCAAGAACTAACGTGTTTTTAACAATTTATGGCTTAAAAATTATATTTTCAAAATCATCTATATTGTTTCAAAACTTTAAAAACGGGGAGTCAGGTGACCAAAATTGACAAAATTATGGATTTTCAGTTTTATTTTTTTTATAATTATGTGTTTTATTCTGTTTAACATGGTAAAAAAATTATTTCAATCCGAGCAATAGTTTTTGACATGAATTTTTGAAATAACCCTTGTACTCGTTATTTTCTCGTGTCGTGGTTGTTGAACGTGCCAGAGTATTTCACTTTTGTTATAGTACATATTGCACTCCACTTATACCTTGTTTAATCTTTAAATTTTGATTATGACTAAAATTAAGCCTATATTTCAAGATTTGGCCAACCCTGAATTCCTTCGGAAATGTTTGCATGGCGGTACCCAAAATGCGAGTGAATCATTGAACAGTGTTATATGGTCTCGTCTGCCTAAGTCAACATTTGCCTTGAGAAATACATTGGAGTTAGGAATGTTTGATGCTATAGGTACCTATAATGAGGGAAATATTGTTAGATGCCAAGTGCTTGATAGGTTGGGTATTCGTCCGGGGGCAAACTGTGCAAAACGAATGAAACGCATTGATGAGTTACGGGTTCAAAAAGCAGACAAAGCGATTCAAGAAATTGAAAAAAAGTGCCGCCAAAAGATGGTCAATACTGAAAAAGAGACTAGAAGACCAGTATGAGATGGAAGAAGATCCAGACAACCCCTCATATGGAGCAGGAATGCATTAAAGTAAGCATTTTGATTGTATACTTTACGTACCTATTTTCATCTGTCGTTTTCCGAAAATTGTATTTTTTTAGACAAAAAATACCTTTTCTCGGGATCCGCTTGAAATATCTTAATGATTTCTTTTTTATTTTGTACAACTTAAACAGCTCTATGATTTAAGCTAAGGAATTTTTAATATCAATTTTAGTTTTTGAGAAAATAAATAAAATATTCAGATAAAAAACTGAAAAAAATATCTATTATTTTAATAAAATCATTATAAATTTGTTTTTTTATGATTTCAAAATTTCCTTAGCTTAAAATATAGCTAAAACCTTCATAAATAAGGCAAAACAAAAATCATTTTGATATCTCTTATAGTTATTTTGAAAAGGTATCTTAAAATTAATAAAATTAACATAGCGGAGATAGGGACACCCGGACCCCCTTAAAAAGCTGTTCAAATTAACTTTTTAAAAGAAAATTACTTTTTTATTTATAAAAATCACGTTACACTCATCAACTATCTTTCTTGAGGGTTATAAGATTATGTAAAGAAACTGCTCACGTGGTTGTAAAACATGTTTTTTCTGTTTTTTTTTAGTTTTATAAAAAGACATTTTTAATACTTTGGTCAAAAATGTCTGTAATTGGAAACCGATTACACAATCTTAATGCTTGATGTAGAAAACGACTCCTTTCAATATTAATAATTAAATATTAAAAATTTGAATTAAAACATTATAATACCCCTACCGAGTGTTAAAAAAAGGATTTTATTGAAGCCTTAGTTTTATTTTATTTAGGTACATTAAATATTAACATCCAAACTTACAGGTACACAAACATTGGCTATTTCATAAAAATTATAACATTAATAATCATAGCATAATTCTATTATTTAAAAGCATTGAAAACAGGACAGTTTTAAATATCTAAACCAATAACTCTGCAAATAAATGGGCGTTGATGTGTTTTATTACTAATCACGTATTGACATTAGAACAAAGGCTCGGAAATTAAAAGTTTTTGCCTGAAGTTTTTAATCATACTTGCCTGTGTCGCCTGTCGGAGACAATGGCTGTTAAAATAGTCCACTAATGAGTGAGCAGCTGGAATAATAGTTTGTTACTCAATGCTGACAGGCGCACACTCTCACACGCGCAAGAGTTTGTGCGCTGATGTAGCAGCCTGGAACAATGCCTTGTCAAGGCTCTCGACAATGGTTCAGAATGTTCTCATTTCGAAGCAGTTTTTTTTTGGGGTAAACAAACCCAAGGTCCCTTGTGTTGGTCAGAGGCAGCCATGTTTGTTTTAGAAAATCAGACAGAATTGCCGCCAGAGCTGCAGAGGCTGCACGGTCCCAACTGTTTCTTCGAAGTGGAACTTGAAGAAGGTTTTGCATTGGGTAAACTATTGAAAAGTAAGTTCCAACAAGGAAAAGCATTACTTAGACTAAAATAGTTGCAAAGCAAAGTTGACTAAAATTGCCAAGCATTTGGTGGCATCTCTTTTAATGAGAAACCAAAGGGTGCCTTATCTACCCAAGATCGAACTATGACTACCAAATGCATCTCGATCTCCAATTGTTTAAAAATGGACCTGGATACAAGAGCCCCTAAAAACATAAGGGGGTGCCGATGGACGAGCGGTCTAAGACAGGCTCAAATCCTGTCTGTGACCGTTGCACTTTTTATCAGTAGCATCGCCCTTATCAGTACTATATCGACTCTCTCCGCCTTATTCTGTTTGATAAGATCCTCGCACACGCCAGTGGCCCATGAGGACGGACAGAATAAGGAGTAAAAGGGGATTGGATTCTCCTTAAAAAAAAAATAATAATAAATAAGGTTCGTTCACGTCGTTTCCAGCCGTTGAGACACCTCACTGACGTAATAGCAGATATCGTAAATGTGTTTCCTTGTAGTTTGACATTTCGGAGTCAAATTTTCCGTTTCTACTGAATCAGAAACATTTGCATTTTCAGAAACAATAGACAGAGTCACTGGTAATCCATCCATTCAAAGTCATCAATTATAAAAAAAAAACTGGGGCACTAGTTCATATTTCTCAATATTCAGAGGCACCTGTGAGTTGCTTTCTGGGTGCACTGCATCTTATTAGTTTCTTACCTGACATATGGACTCTTGTCATCTTTAAGATTCGATTGATTTGGTTAAGAGCCCATAACAGAATCAATAATATTCCTTCATATCGGTTACAACAACAAATATGTTTGAAATTAGTAATGGCATTAATTAAAAGATTACTTCATTTAATATTACAAAAGTTATTGCCAGAATTAAGCTCTTCCGGTTTACTACTGTCGTAGTAGGCTACTCTGACAGTTAGTAGTAGAATCTGATGTCGGCACTCAAGGGCTAAAACTGCCCAACAAAACCGTTGCATCTGCTCTTAGAAGTAATTTGCTATATTTCCAGCCAAGTGTAAAATATTTCATCAATGCCTTTTCCTTTAATTACGGTGATTATTCTCTGCTTGATTCGAAGTGCAACGGTTTTACTACAAAAACTTAAATACTCTAATTAGTTAAAAACAATTTTACCAGAATTTTTAAAGTAATAAATCAATAAAGCTAAAAGAAATAAAACATTATTGCAGCAAATCCTAATATTCTTATAAAAAAAATTGAAAAATAAAAAACAGTTACAGTACTGGTTTGTAATGAATAATAGAACACTGAAACAATACTTTACATAAGTACACCCAAAAGGCCGAAAATTACTTTTACGCAAAACTAAAAACGTCAATTTTTTTTTTTTACCTTACCACATTGGTTTATATTGTAACATGGATGTTTTGAGCAGCTGACAAAATCTGATGGCTCTACAGTTAATAGTTTTGAAGTTATTAAGTAAACTTTAATCAAAGACAAAGACTAGTCTCGGATAATAAAAATAATTTAAAAATATAGTTTTTTTTAATAATGCGGGTAAAATACATTTAAATTCTTATGAATTGTTGTACACTATAGTGTACCTACTAAGTTTACCTAGAAAGTTTACCAAAAAAATAGATGTACATGAGGTCAGAAAATATTATTTAGTTTTTGTGTTAAAAGCGATAAGCTGCACAAATCTCTTAATAATTTCATACTGGAACTTTTTATTTTTTTCTACAAAATTACTCGTGGTTCGCAGGGCAGTAAACTTCAGTTTATATTCTAATTTAATCGTCACTTGACGTTGAATTGGTAAATTTCGCAATTAGCTACAAGGGGAGTTCTCACTCTCGCACCATCGCCCTCCATTACCCTAGCAAGCTTCGGTCTCATCAGATATGTATGAGGCAGAGTTCGGTAGAGAGTTAGTGTCCGCGGTAGAGCATTCATGAGGACACGATCACCATCGCCCTCCATTACCCTAGCAAGCTTCGGTCTCATCAGATATGTATGAGGCAGAGTTCGGTAGAGAGTTAGTGTCCGCGGTAGAGCATTCATGAGGACACGATCACCATCGCCCTCCATTACCCTAGCAAGCTTCGGTCTCATCAGATATGTATGAGGCAGAGTTCGGTAGAGAGTTAGTGTCCGCGGTAGAGCATTCATGAGGACACGATCACCATCGCCCTCCATTACCCTAGCAAGCTTCGGTCTCATCAGATATGTATGAGGCAGAGTGCGGTAGAGAGTTAGTGTCCGCGGTAGAGCATTCATGAGGACACGATCACCATCGCCCTCCATTACCCTAGCAAGCTTCGGTCTCATCAGATATGTATGAGGCAGAGTGCGGTAGAGAGTTAGTGTCCGCGGTAGAGCATTCATGAGGACACGATCACCATCGCCCTCCATTACCCTAGCAAGCTTCGGTCTCATCAGATATGTATGAGGCAGAGTGCGGTAGAGAGTTAGTGTCCGCGGTAGAGCATTCATGAGGACACGATCACCATCGCCCTCCATTACCCTAGCAAGCTTCGGTCTCATCAGATATGTATGAGGCAGAGTTCGGTAGAGAGTTAGTGTCCACCGTAGAGCATTCATGAGGACACGATCACCATCGCCCTCCATTACCCTAGCAAGCTTCGGTCTCATCAGATATGTATGAGGCAGAGTTCGGTAGAGAGTTAGTGTCCGCGGTAGAGCATTCATGAGGACACGATCACCATCGCCCTCCATTACACTAGCAAGCTTCGATCTCATCAGATATGTATGAGGCAGAGTTCGGTAGAGAGTTAGTGTCCACCGTAGAGCATTCATGAGGACACGATCACCATCGCCCTCCATTACCCTAGCAAGCTTCGGTCTCATCAGATATGTATGAGGCAGAGTTCGGTAGAGAGTTAGTGTCCGCGGTAGAGCATTCATGAGGACACGATCACCATCGCCCTCCATTACCCTAGCAAGCTTCGGTCTCATCAGATATGTATGAGGCAGAGTGCGGTAGAGAGTTAGTGTCCACCGTAGAGCATTCATGAGGACACGGTCACCATCATGGACTTCTGTTAGTCGAACGTTTCTTCTTGACATTTTCTAGATTAAGTACTTAAACCTTAGCCGTAGCGTAAGGATAAAGCTACGCTCCTTAACCGCGAGATCACGGGTTATATTTCTCGAGTGATTTTCTACCAATAAAAATATTCAAATAACTTTGGTTATTGGAGGAAACAGGATTTTCCCGATATTTTCCATCGTTCTGGGATACAATGTATAATCAATAAGACTATTTTTGGAGATCTGCAATCTGTTAGGCAAATGACTAAACTAATACATGACCACAATTAGCTTAGGCATTTACCTGAAGAAGAGATCAAACTGCAGATCTCGAAACGTAGTCCTGTTTCCTTCACATTCCTTCTATCCAAGTCAAAAACAAACTTCAAACAAAGATTTCAGGTACGTAGTTTTACCTCATGAACGCTTTATAGTGGTGTTGAATGAAGTTCTAAAAACAGAAATTTGCAAATCCAAAACTTGTTTACTTTCAATGGAATACGGTGGATACTAAAAGTGGTTTATTGAATTATTTTATTCTAAATGAGGTTTAGAGTTGAAGATTGAAATGGATCAAAAACGTAAAATTTTGTTTTGCGTTGTATTCATAACAAATTCGTTACCAAAGTAATGTGTTTTAGGTCTCCAAAAATTAGTGACTTCGGCCTCAAAACATAAATCCATATACCACTTAGGTTTGGTTAATTTTAAACTTATATAAATGTTTATGACTGGTTTGGAATCAATTGGAATAAATTTAAACATGGCTGTTAAAAATTCCTTAAATAGTCATTTAAATTTTTTATTTTAAACTTATTTTAAATTATTTTATTAGTCTCTTTTTAATTATAGTGAAATTATTTGTTTATGAACTATGAATGTGTATAACTCGTGCCAGATCGTCACAAGCTATTTAAAACAATATCAAGGGTTTACTTGTGATCAACCTTTGCTTATTTTTTTGTTTAAAGATTGTTATTGACGATGGAAGGTTTGACAGGATAACAGGATTTCGGACATTTGCCATCGTTATAGGTATAACACAACGTTTCGAGGATTGGAATCTATCCTCTTCGTCAGGTGGAGGATATTAGTACACACAAAAATAGAGAACAGAAACAAGAAAAGAAGGACTTTTATCCGTGCCGGTGTGATGTGTGGTTGTGTTTCTCGTACTCATGACTTGTGCTCGGGACTTGCATTCTCTGCAGTGACAACGCCTGGACTAGATTCCAAGCAGCTTTTTAGGTATGTTTGAACCCTTTTCTTTACTCCCCACAAATGACGAAGAGGATAGATTCCAATCCTCGAAACGTTGTGTTATACCTTTTGTAACCATAACGATGGCAAATGTCCTGAATCCTGTTATATTTGCTTAATGTTACATATTTCATCCTCCCACTCCCCGCCAATAGATTGATCGTGCTGTTTATGTACTCTCTCTCTCTGCGCTATCCAGATTTTTGTCATAAAAGCCAATTCAAACACCCGTGCTGCTCAATGCCCGATATGTATCAATAGGGAGATGAGAGGCTGAAGTGTGGGGAGACAGCGGATACAGTCTGCCACCATCGTGGATTGATTATCGTGAAGAGCAGCCCCGGCCTGGTTTATGGTTTCCGACAATTAGCGTCGTTGAATAAATAATCGTTGAGATCGTTAAACCAACGCACCGCCGCAACAGGGGAAGATTGATGAAACGTTGAACCGCCTCCCACGTAAAACTTGTGCATCGGATTTCAATAGAACGGCAACGCCGCGATTGGTTTTCAATAGTCCTTCCGGGTCAGTGGGAAGAAGTACGTCGATTATGTGACAGCTGAGATAGTAATAATGTATTACTCATGGAATTTAGATGTAATTAACATCTTGAAAACCGTTCAATGCAACACATTAAAATTTTTTAATAAAATTATATATGTATTACAAAACACCACTTTTCTCTAGTCTTATAAATACATGAGTTTTGATTTTTTCGAATCTGAAAGACCACCTTAGTGAAACGATATATATATATATATATATATCGTTATATATATATATATATATATATATATATATATATATATATATATATATATATATATATATATATCAAACTGGCCAATGATCTTAGGCAAGATATGGTCAGTTTTTGTACCATTTTCAACTGTTCTGCGTTATTTGTAAACTTATATGGCATGTATATCTGGCTTGTTAACACGGGTTGTGGAAACGATAATGGCCTAAAACATTAACTTTAGGGCCCAAAATATTGTCTTCTCGTATTTATCATCCGGAGTCTGATCGTCTCCGAGTGGAAGTCTTGTTAAAATGTAACCACAAATTCCTGGTTTTCCGGAAAATCGTAACTGGTATTCTCCGAATCGTCAATTTTAGTTCTAGTGTATTGAACAACAATGAAAAGCTGTACTTGAAAGTTCAGATAATCCATCCACCTACTCTCTTGAAGTAGTTGAGAAATAAGTCAAATAAGAGTCAACGACGCAGTCTAGTGGGTTTGGAAGTTGTTGTGTGATAAGCGAATCAAGCAACGTCGAGCGTGGCTGCTGCTTGGATGGGTGATCGCTGAGCGATCCTGTTCTTGCAAGCAGCTCTTCTGCCCAGCCATTGGTTCGGATGTCCATGGGTCCACGGGTTAACTTTAGAGAGGACTTCTTAGTCCAAATTTTGCTAGTAAAGTAAGTAAGATTTCTTATCCTCTGTTTGTTTCTCCAGAATAACATAAACCTCTCGTTTAACATGACTAACTATTGTTGTTCCAAGATAAGTGTAAGGACGTACCTGCGACATCCAGGGTGGCGTTCCTGCTGCGAGCCGACCCTGCTAGGTTGTGAGCCTCGCACCAGTAGACTCCCTGGTCCGACTCCTTGCGTCCATGGATGACCCGCAGGAAGAACAGCGACCCGGCGGGCAGCAACACTCTGTGGCTGGCCCCAGAGGCGCTCAACGGTTCGCCATCCTTGTACCAGGAGATTGTGGGGGGCGGAGTCCCTTCCGCTTTACAGTTGAGGGTCGCCGGCTCGTGGCGAGGCACCAGGCAGTCTGTGGGGTGCTCCGAGATCCATGGGGCGACCAGCTCCTCGCCTGCAGACCACCAAGAATTTGAAAGGTTTCATTCCTTGAAAAACGTTTTTGGCACCAGAATTGTAACGGAGTTTTTAGTTCAGAGTTAATCAAAAACAGGGTTTAATCTATATTATTTGTTCTGCACTTTTATCTCTTGCTCTTTACAAGATGAAGTAAAACAAGACGAAGGATTTCATAAAGGCAATAGGGATAAAGTATCGAGAAGTTATCATAATCCTGATTGATCCGGTGATACTGAAAACATAGAATTATCTCATAAAATAAATACTTTTGCTTTATAATAATAATTATACTAATTTATTCTCTCAAATCTTCAGCAGATGTGTTGTATCATGTACCAAACATACTAGGTCTAAACGTAACGCAGTTTACAAATAGATGTGTACAGATACCCTATTCGGTTGTTTGTACTTTAACGTATGTAGAAACACTGTTCGATTGTCCGTAATTTCACGTATGTAGATACCCTATTCGATTGTTTGTACGTTAACGTATGTAGATACCCTATTCGGTTGTCTCTACTTTATCGTACTTAGATACCCTATTCGGTTGTCTCTACTTTAACGTATGTAGATACCCTATTCGGTTGTCTCTACTTTAACGTATGTAGATACCCTATTCGATTGTCTGTACTTTAACGTATGTAGATACTCCATTCGATTGTATCTAGTTTAACGCATGTAGATACCCTATTCGATTGTTTCTATTTTAACGTATGTAGATACTCCATTCGATTGTATCTAGTTTAACGCATGTAGATACACTTTTCGGTTGTCTGTAATTTAACGTGTACAGAAACACTATTCGGTTGTAGAGAGTAATTATTTATAAATTATAGAGGTCTCAGTTAAAAAAAAACTGTTGTAATGTTTTTTTATGCCATTTAACAAAACAATTTCACCTTATGGTAATCACGTTTCATTAAATTGTCAACTCTCGGCTCTGGAATATACGACATTTCAATTTGATCATAGCGACAATCGTATTCAATTACTTGCGAAAAGAAATAGTGCACGGGTGTAATAAACAAACTACATAAGGTCGAGTGAAAATGCAGAAAAGTACTACCGATAAGAAACCTTGCACGCCAAGGCGTAAATTACCGGGTAAATGCATTTATAGGGTTGCATGACTTCGGAATAAATTGAAGTGAGGGCAGACTGCAGACCTATTTTACTATTTTTTCTGTTCAGTTTTTAAGATTACGTTTATTTTCATACGGTAGTTGCTACGTCAGTACTTTGAACAGGTAATTTGCATTTCAGTAATTGAAAAAACAAGTCTTTTCCGCCATTAATGTGTAGAACATTCCGGTGTACTACGCTTGGCCATTTATTATACCATAAGCTTCGTTATATTCGTGCAAAACAATTAACAAGAGCAAGTCAAAGCAAAGCAAGAGCAAGAGTTAAGACGCATGTTGTCGCTTCTTTTGCACACCATATTGGGCCACCACACTTTTTACCAAAGTCAAACAACTTACAGGGAACAGACCACTTAAAACTCAATTTTTGGGTGATCTGAAATGTCCTATAGACATTTATATACGATATTTATTTATAGACGATATATAACCTGTATATGTTTTCTTATGGTAAGTTAGCAGCAATATTTTCTGACGGCTTGCACGCATACTTCAGTCCTCATAACCAAGAACTGAGCGCTTATAGTTTACTGTTTACTTACTTGTTCATTACAACATTTTAACTGTTACTTGATATCAAACCGTTGACACATAACAAACTGTTGACACATATCAACCGGTCGACACACAGCAAACGGTAGACACGTCAACCGGTCGACACACAGCAAACGGTACACACGTCAACCGGTCGACACACAGCAAACGGTAGAAACGTCAACCGGTCGACACACAGCAAACGGTAGAAACGTCAACCGGTCGACACACAGCAAACGGTAGACACGTCAACCGGTCGACACACAGCAAACGGTAGACACGTCAACCGGTCGACACACAGCAAACGGTAGAAACGTCAACCGGTCGACACACAGCAAACGGTACACACGTCAACCGGTCGACACACAGCAAACGGTAGACACGTCAACCGGTCGACACACAGCAAACGGTAGAAACGTCAACCGGTCGACACACAGCAAACGGTAGACACGTCAACCGGTCGACACACAGCAAACGGTAGACACGTCAACCGGTCGACACACAGCAAACGGTAGACACGTCAACCGGTCGACACACAGCAAACGGTAGACACGTCAACCGGTCGACACACAGCAAACGGTAGACACGTCAACCGGTCGACACACAGCAAACGGTAGACATGTCAACCGGTCGACACACAGCAAACGGTAGACACGTCAACCGGCAGACACACAGCAAACGGTCGACACATATCAAACGGTTGACACATAGCAAACGGTTGACACATATCAAACGGTTGACAAATATCAAACGGTCGGCACGTCAACCGGTCGATACACATCAAACTGTAGGCACGTCAATCGGTCGACACACATCAAACTGTCGACACGTCAATCCGGTTGACACGTAGTAAATGGTCAACGTTCCGAACTGGTATATAAAAATATTGGAAGCTACCAACTCTGACACAGGGAACTCTGTTAATTACGTTCATATTACTGTGCTCTGATATAGCTCACATATCCTCGCGCATCTTTACACTGTCGTCATGAGTAATGGTAATTATTTTGAATTTAAATAATTCGCAACTCAATTCAGTCAAAGTTAAACTCCGTAAGTTAAACTCCATACACTTTTTAGCCATCGCCAAGCAGAGGCACCAGCAAAAATATCAACATACTTCAAGTAATTTCTCAAGCTTACAAGTTTCTCAACGAGTTGAAGTCTGTGTGAGGTAATTTTAGCAACGCTTTTAGCACTTTGTTGGAAGCATCAATAGTTTGTTTCTCTGAAAGATAATAACATTTATTTTTCAAAAATAACTTCATTGAGTTTAGTGTTATGGAAAGATAGGTTAAAACGTAACGTTTTAAAACAAAAACTGTCGTTACCAATTTAGAAAAATTCCCCAGAGAATGTATATTCATCACAATACGTGCGTGACACGTCCATCATGTCAGACTTATAATGAAATCAACCAATTATCTCTCAATTATGACTAATTAGTCTCATCACTAGTGCGCCAGCATATCGTGACCGCCAAGCATAACGCCTGGCCTACTAATTGCCTCGTTTTTAGCAACATTCCGGCTCCTAGTTTGTTTTAACTTCAGAACGTAGCTAGTGTACAATTAGTAAAATAAGTTTCCTCAATCACAATTTCAGAACACGAAAAATTTAAAGTACTTTACACCTCCATAAGTAATTTCTATAATGACGCAGTTCTGTTTGAAATAAATAAAGTGAATGAAACCATAATTGGTTCTTAAATTTTTTCAGTATTATTCAAAAAAATTATAATTCCATTATATGTAATCAAGGTAAGTCAATCTGTTGAGATTGTTTTAGAGTTAAGGATTACAAGTATATAAACTAATAGTGATTTGAAAATACATACTTTATTGAATTATACAAGTTAGACAATACAGTACTTAATTTTTCATTCTTCAGTCTTAAATAAGATTATTTAATATTTAATGATAATTTTTTTATTTCAATAAAACTAGCAATGAGACATTCAAATTTATAATAAAACATCCTTTCTTCATAAATTTAATTTGCAAGGAAGCTAAAACTTGAAGCAATACTTTTATGTAATAAAAAAAACCCCTTAAGGGGTTTGCAGTGATTATATTTTCGTTTAAAAAACATCATATAGTTACATATTTGTGGAATCAACAAATAAATGAATACAATTTATAATCAGTGCTACTTTGAAACATTTCAAATACAGTAATTAAAGTAAAACTGTGCAATTACCTGCAAAATATTGGTAATTCCTTTTTTGATTGCCAAGATACTTTCTTATTGGCGGTATTTTTCGAAATAATTGGCGGTTTATAAGAGTTTTTTTTTTAATATGATAATTGTTTGACATAATATCAATAGTAGGTTGATATGACTTTTCAGCACTATAACAATATTCAGTATGGTTTCCGGTTATAGTATATTTAATTCCAATTGGATTATTGTGTTCTTTGATTTTTTTGTTTAAGGAGAAGTCGATCTCCTTATATGCCTTATTCTGCCCGTCCTCATGGGCCACTGGCCTGTGCGAGGATCTTATCAAACAGAATAAGGGGGAGAGTCGATACAGTACAAGGTCGATGGTACTGATAAAAAGTGCAACGGTCACAGACAGGATACGAACCTGCGCTATCTCTAACTCAGATTCAAAGTCCAACGTCTTAGACCACTCGGCCATTGGCACTCCAATTCTAAAACACAATGTATTACTTTTGCATTGTTTAAGCGTATGGTCTGAGTGTTTCTGAATATTATTGTTGAAGATAACGTTTCATATTCGAATAATACATTATTTTGTAGCTATCAAGCAAACTTACTATGTTTTTACCGCAAATTTCGTTTGAAATTTGATGGAAAGCAAATTATTTAAGACTTAGGTAGTCTAAATATTACTTATACGTAAAGGAAATCATCGATCTCTTATCATTAAACAACAAACCTTGAGTTTATCTACCAGTCTGTAATGCCTCGGAATCCCATCCGTGAATAATTCTGATTTCCACTTTTCACTCTACTAACCCCAACATGGCAACACTCAGGTCACTTGTGTGAACGATGTGGTTTCTTTCGTACACATTTAGCTGGATGGGGTGCTATCTTTAGCAATTCTTGAAGTTATTAATGGTCATTATCTCTGCAAAACAACTTTTTTGCACTATATAAGACGTTCATGGTATTGGTTAAGGGCAATAAGCCCATTACGGCCTATTTACGCCCATTTGATTTGTGGCGCCAAGGCAGAATCTTGTTAACTCTATTAAGAATGTAGAGTCAGACACTTTAACTTAGTAGGTGAGCCATTCTTTGGCATTCCTGAGGTATTTAATGAATTAGTTTTGAAAACCTCAATATCCGGCCTTTTCTTAGGACCTGTAACTTAAGACGTGAAAAAGGCCATTATACAGTATACTCTCATGAGGGTGAAGAAAGATCTAAACTTCCTTGATGTCAGATAAGGACATTGAGCGTAGCACTTTTATCCAGTACCATACACTTTTTACTGTATTAACTGTCCTCCTTATCCTGTTCGATAAGTTCCTCACGAGGACGGGCAGAATTAGGCTTCAAAGGGGAATAAGACTTGTTTATTCGTCGGCCTTTAAGAATCATTACCTGAAATTGAAATTTTCTCTTCAAGTGTCAGGGGCACTTGAGATGGAGTAAAGAAGGTAAGGAACTACTACAGAACTTAAACATGTAAGATCATATGTGCGGCTTCCAATTTAGTAGTATATTCAGGATAGGAGATTCAGGAGGCCGCATCTCATAAGCCACCATAAGGAGGAAAATTGCTACTCCATCCTACTTTGGAAGATAGGGAATCACTTAACGTAGCTATGGTGGGAAGGGTTGATTCAATGTGAATGTTGAATTTATCCTTATTTCACCTTCCTCTTAGCGTAGCGTCTAGAATCTGATGTCAGAAACTTTACTCCAAGAATCTGAAGCCTATATTTTACACTATATTTTGGATTATAGGTCTCAATAAACGATGTAACGAATTCATTTGAGTTTCATCGTCACCGACCTTTTTTGCTCTCTTCAGACGAACATAACTCCAGACTCCAGGAGTCAAGTCTGTGGCAGCATCAGATTCCAGACGCTGCACTAAGAGGAAGGTGAACTGGAACTATACTCAATATTCGCTCAACATCAGTCAAAGAGTGTAAGGAATGTTACCCCTCGCCTTTGTGCTTGTTAAAACCTTTAACCTTTAACAATCATCCTCAACAATAATCAATACTTAGCGATCAGGTTATCCTTTTATCCCAATACCTAGACATTTGCCGTTAGTGATGTGCCTCTACTGGACATCCCTTGGGTTGTCCAGAAGACAATATTGGATTTTCCTGTACCCATTGAAGGTACTACAGGAAAAGATAACCAGCCAAAAGTAAACCCTACTGAGGGTAGCAAAAAATCGTACAAACGCAAAAAGCGCTTTTTACAATCAAACCAGTCACAGCTCTGTTTATGACAATCTGCAATATATTCACGGGTGCGGAACAAATTGGGTATCTGCATTGTCCTGCAGTGATTACGCAAATTCGAGTAAATAACAAGAGGGGAGTCGGGTCAGTCATTCTTTTATGGTCTGGCGACCGGAATTGGCTGTCGGCGTTTGAACGCACCGGAAGGAAGAATTATAATTCACTAGGCAATGCAAATGTAAATTATTAATAATAAAAACCCACTCTAAAAAGTGCACAATGAAAATGTCATTTAAATTTATTTTATTAGTAGGGTTCTTTTTGAAATTGCTTTGTAGAAGAGTCCATTAAAAATGCTGCATCATGTTCTCCAGAATCATAATATTCTCGATATAAACTGAGTGTTTACAGCGTCGCTGAATACTCTACATTTTAGGTTATTACTGAGGGATTAAATGTACTCAGAATTTCTTTTACCTGAGCTACTTTGTATTAAAATACGGATTTTTTTGGAATTCTAGGTAATCCAAACATTGCAGTTCGATGATGAAGAATTTTTAAGAACATATTCAAATAGTGAAGTGAAGGCTCCCTAGAATACACAATAGTCTTTTATCCAACGTTCAATTCTCTTTTACTAATTCTACTTTACGTCCCCCAAAGGGATTATCCGGTCGGTAATTGGGCAGATAGATGCGTTACTATCACCAGTAAGCACGTGTGAACTTTGGTGTTTTTTTTATATTGTGGTTTAAAAATTAAAAAAGAGGTTACAGACTTAAATGACACCCTGTATTTACTTACACCAAACACACATTAAAATGTGTTGAAGGATTAAGGAGGCATTTTGAACAGGTTTTATAAGTTGGCAAATTTCGCACAGTTAGAATTAACTATGTAAATCTAAAAAATTAAGTACAAAGTGTTACTTTGTATTCGTTACAATTGGTAACCTGGCTTCTGGGACACCCTGTAGGTTACTCTATTTCAAATACAGACGTTGCAGTTTGTTTATTACAACCTTTAATAAAGGTCAATATGTTGCAAGTTTATTATTAATAATAAATAATTCAAAAGTAAAATAGCTTTTCGGACATTGTTCAAAATAGTACACTAAGTTTCGATCATTGTAATCTATCTTCTTCTTTAGGTGTCAAAAAGTTTTAACGTCAAGGTGAAGCGGACAAAAAGTAAGAACAAATCAATATGTAGTGACGAACACTTCTACGTCACAACAGAATGTTGTACGTAAACAACCAAAGGCCATACTTGATGATTAGAACAATTACCATTCATGTCACTGCAACCTACAGGTGCACTGAACAACACGTGCGCACGCACCAGAGAATGTGAGAAAACTGAGGAAGAGGATAGATTCCACTTGTCGAAACGTTGGTTCTATTTTTAAACATATTACGATGTCAAATATCCGAAACCCTGATCTGAATGTGTTCATTTACTCAAATAGACAAAGATGTAACACTAATATCATTTCGAAATATTATTAAACCAGATTTATGCAAATTCTTACTCATAAAACTTTATGCGTTCTGTCTGGATCTTTATTGCAAGGGTGGACCGGGATCTGCTCTCCGTATCGCCATACTCCTTGGTGACGTCATCAACTATGATTTTGAATATTTGGACAGATTGAACATGAAATACTATAGCGCTTGGAAATGTATTTATTCTCATTGTATTCTCATCAAGAACATAACATTTTGAGGAAACCACGAAAATGTGTCATTACAATGTTTTAAATTTTTCGATAACATTTTTTAATATGAGAAATGAGATGTGTTCTTTTCCTTGAAGTATCTCTACGTGTTTCATGTTATTTAGAATGCAAATGAAATTATTTAGCCGAACTATAGAGGATAATCAATGCTTGACGGTAGACCAGTTAGATCAAATTCTTCCATTTCTCTTTACAATACAGAAATATTTGAATACATGTTAAGATCAACGCTGCCAAATTTAATCATTCGGGCGGCTGGAAACGTTTTATTTATGTCTGTCTGGCTGTCTGTCAGCATATCTCGAAAACGAACTGACCTATTAGCCTACAGACTTGAAAGTTTGCATAAAGCTTCATTTCTCTATGGGCAACACTGAGTTCGATAATAGAGCATGCCACTCTATTTTTCCATAGGTCTTTATGATGACAACGAGAAAATCGCAGAATTTGTAAACAAAGTCAGTACAACTAAATAATACCTTTACATGTGAAATTTTTATTCAAAGAGTTAAAAGAAAAACTTTGATTTTAGCGCACTCGTGTGATTTTATCTCCCCTAGCTCACAGAAACTTTTATATTTGAACGCTGCTACGAAACGTAACGTAATGAACAAAATTATGAATTTATCATTTAGAAATCTTATCTCAAGAAAAATATTACCTAAAAACTTTAAATTTTGCATGAAACTTCATTTCTACATAGACAAAATAAGTTATATAGTTGTTTATGACCAACCATGGAATTTGGTTGAGCGTCATTGATGCTTATGACTCAAGAAGCTAGAAAAACTTCTCATTGTCTGTCAAGAACAGGTTCACATTTTTTCTGTATGATTTACGTATGCCCATCTGTCCGCAAAACATCTTGATAGTCCGGTAAAATAAGGATGCAACCTCGGAATAAAAGATAATAAGCTAAAAATTGGCATACGTCTTTATTTTGATGGTATAAAACTTACCTCAAAAGTCTCATATAATCACGTGTACGCGACTTAATATATTTAAGGTCAAAGGTCACGAAAATCAGTTTTTTTGCAAATATCTCGTTTCCCTTACGCTAAATGGCTTTGAAGGTTGTTAGAGAAATTGTAGAACGGAAAATTTTCTTCAACTTTTGTCTGAAGTAATTTTATGTACGTTCAACCCTTTTTGAGATACAGCGCAAAGAGTAGGGGACCGCTTACCTGTATATGCGATAATACGAGTTATGAGATTAAAATTAACTATGTATTTTAAATTTTCCATTTTTCGTTACGCGATACGTGTTTTATTTATACTCATCATGATGAAGACTTCCAGGCTGCCAGAATAAAATTGGGGTTTGTCCTTAATTGTTCATTTAGACGTAAAATCCCCGCTTACTCAGAATATATGGAATCGAACATTAAGAAATCTGAGCTGTCAATGTTTTTGGACTTATACAACGACAAGTTGCTTTTTTATAGGTTTTTAATTTTAAACAACAACATCCGTGGTAATAATTACTGTGTACACGATAGTTTCTATATCCATAAATCTACAAACAAAAACCTAGACCAACACAAACGATCAGAATTGATATGAACCAAATCAAATAAGTAGGGCACCCGCTGTACGGCAACTAATGTTTCCGCAACTGAAGAAAACACAGGTAGCATAAACATGAGCGCTGCTGATAAGCTTGTGTAACACGCAGCCTGTGTAAATTATCACGTAAGTGGACAAGGGTTTGCATGCCTTTGGTGAAGATTGTGGAAGCGTGCACCACAGCTGCTTCCATAAGAAAAGGAGGTTAACGAATTAACCGTATATTTTATTTCAGTATACATAGCACATTTGTTTGTTAAAAAACTCGTGTTTAGCCATGAGAACTTTTTATCGGATTTAATAACATTGATCTATTAATACTATTTTTTTTTGCTGCGCAACCTAAGTAAACTTAAAAATGTGGCACTGAAGAAGTCGATGTGCCACTGCTTATTTTATTCTTACTTCGTCATGCTGAGGAAGACAGTCAACAGAAACAAATCTTAACTAAAAATTCATCTGTCGAAAAAATTGTCAGAACTATTTTTGGACTTCCTATTCAGACTTATTATACAGAACTTTTCTTTAAGTTTGGAAGTCTTAGTCTTCATACCTTTGAGGTTTCAGACTACATCAAATTGCATTCACTAGAAAATTTGAACAGTTCTTGCGATCATAGTAGGAGATTCAAAAACAGATTTGCAGAATCACATAATTAGCCATTAAGAAAGTTCCTTAATATTCTGTATTTAAAGTTTGAAATTGAATTTTTAATCATTGTCTACCGATTATACAGACGGTAAAAACCATCTAAATTTTAAAAATAAACATAATCATTTATCCAAACTCAATCATAAACCTACCATTTTCCAAAATTGGGAAATTCATGTTATGAATTTCTGGCATTGGACAGCCCAACGAATTACAGCTAATCTCCAAGTTTAAAATAAGTAAGTATCTTAATGTAAATTGTTATTTCAGCCGTCTAGGTATGGAACACCGATATTGGCATAACTTGAGATCGCCAATGTAGACGGAAATAGGGGTTACATTAAAAAATTTAATGAACTATAGGTTTTTTATTTTATTTAAAAAATAAACTTGCATGTATAATTTAATTTTAATCATTAATTCGTTCGTGGTGTCATGTCCGTTTTACCTAAAATATCGGTTAAATATTTTAAGCCAATGACGGATGACCATGATCGTCGTAAATGCAAAATAAAGTTAAGCAGAGTCGATTACAGAAACGCCTGATAATGTCCCATTTGTTTTGTATTATCTATAACACAACTTTTAATAATGTTTTGAAGAAAGAGGAAGTGTTATTCCTTTACGCTGAGAAATTATAGTATAATAACTGGTGAAAATTCCTACCGCAATAAAAAAGAAAAACTTGTACTACAATTTTACTTTGTGAAGTTTATCGTCATACTAAACGAGGTAAAATCAAATTTAATGAAGAAATTCAATTAACTATTTTGGATGTTATTTAAGAAGTAAACCTGCATATGCCTTCTTCAAGTCCATAGCAAGATCTCTAAATTTCACTAGTATCCTATTCTTTTACCACTACGTTTTCATACCCTATACGATACACGGAGTTTAGAAATACTGGTTAAAGTGGCTAAAAAGATATAAGAAATCACTAATGGTTGTGTAATTTTGCTGTACACTTTTAATTCCCCAAATTAAATGATGAAAAATGAAATAATATCAGTTAGAGCTCTTTAAATATTTTGAAACACTCCATACTACATATGAAAACAGATTTTATGAAATTAATAATATGTAGTTTTAAAATTTTGAAATTAATAAACTGAAAATGTGGCGGATTTTATTGATAGGTACATTTCCTTTGGATATTTCATCAAACCTGACAGCATTTTTTAATGAAAGTTTAGTGTAACATGCTTATTGTGACTTTTTTGGTTGAGCATTAGCGAAGCCTAACTCCGGGGGATGGAAAAATTTCTGTCTGTCAGACTGTCCGCATGGTATCTTGAGCGTACTGACCTAAAGACTGTTTTAAACGTGTTAAATAGCCTACTGAAATGAGCTACAGGCATGCTGTGACGTACTCCTACCTTCTATTATCAGGGGAACATGTTGTACAAGAAGGTATTTATTTAATTACACCCGTAATCTGAGCGATTGAGTTGATCAAAGATGTGTTTAAGGGTGCATATTGGCCCTGCTAGGGCGGTGAGTGTGCACTACAGGCGGGGGGTGGGTGAAGGGCTCAGAGACCCTCCTGCTCTCTACAAGGTGGGGTTGTAGGGAGGCTCAGTTATCAAATTATCTGGATTGGATGAGTTCCCGGGAAAATTGGTGGTCAGGGTGCGATGTTGGGCGGGTAAGTTTCCTAGATTATTGCTGAAACCTTATATTGGCATAGAAAACTATTCAATGTTTACAAAGTATAGAATACTAGCAGTTACCCGCGGCATCGCACATACTTTCGTTGGCTATTTCCGACGCTAATGTTGAGTTTTTCTTGTTGCTACGACCAAGAAAATCTGTAAAAGTGTATATTTATTGTCTTTGTAATTTAGTCTAGTTTTAGTATTTTTTTGTTCCATAGTTGCTTTACCTGATCAAGAAAACATATATACATAAACAGATCTGAGAAGCCTACTTCTGTCGAAAAACAACTAGATTGATTTTAGACCAGTTTTTTAACATCTAATAACAGTTTGATAGTAACGTGAATTATATTTGTACTAAGACTTGCAATGTTTTTATCTAGATATTTTCTTACTCTGTGCTCACAACGGTAGCAGAAAAGGCCGAAATAGAAGTGTTGTTACTATCAAGCTTACTCTATGTTTACATATTATAAATGTGAGCACTTTGAAAATAGTAAAGCACTTGAAATCTCTCTCTCTCCCTCCCCCGCCTCTACCGAATCACTCCCTCCCTCACCCTCATTACAATTATAAACATGATATTTGGCATATAATTTCATGTCCACGTAGTCAATAAACACTGCAAGTATGATTACGGCTGAGCGTTAGCAAAGTGCCTGCACTATATCTGGCGAATGATTAGTAATTATAGTAAAAGTATTCTTCATATGATCATTACACCTTTATCTTTACACCACCTGTGGTACTTACAGATATTATTTACAATGTTACATATTATTACGATAAAAATGGTTAATTTATGTAATATTTGGTAACTAAACCAAATACTAAACGTAACGTATTCTATACCAAACTACCAAATGAATTACCAATTTAAAAAATAATCATTCTCTGTCCTACTGCAGTTTTATAAATTAAAATTTAATTTAGCTTTGCCAGACACATTGAAGGCTGTGTGCTTTGTAATTGACAAAGGCACAACCCTTGGTTTCTTTATTATACAAAAATGAATTAAGGCGAATTTCATGGAACAGTTTGAATTTAATAGCCATTCCGCAGTTGTAAGGGTAGAGCAGTTACCCCCCCCCCCCACCCCTACCACAATTACTGTACATCCAATTATAACATCTGCAGTAGCGTCGTTGCTGCTAATAAATGCAATTTCTCGTTGCGAGTATTTCATGTTGAATCTAATTATTTACGACGTATTAGGCATGCGAATGTTGAATTCAAATCCAGAACAACACAACAGAGAAGACACAACATTACGACCAAATGTATTACAACGTAAAAATATTGCACCGGTAAAGCGAATAAGGAGACGTTGACATTACGCGACAATGTTACCGAGCAAACACAGGTCGACAAACGAGGGGGGAGTTTTTGCCGGAATCGACGGGGTAGTTCGTGGAACTGTGGTCGATGTGGGGCGCAGTGGGACGTTATTAATGATATAATGAACAATGGGAAATGTTAAACACGAATAATAGGAAGAGTAATTAATTATTACAGCAGTTCGGCGTGTAAGCAGTAGTCGTTATTCTAGAACACTTTTGGTGTTACAAAAGAAAACCCGCTTTATTATTTAATGTTAATGAAGCTTATCTGGAGTGCACGTAATGTAGCTGAGGTGGGAAGGGTTGGTTTAATGCGAGTGTTGAGTTTTCGGGACAGGATCGGATTTCAGACACTGCACTAAGCTGAAAGTGGAATCGAGCTAAACTCAACATTCTCATATCAGGTGTAGTTATTGTACGTATTAAGGGACTGTCCTTATAGGTCCTAAAATTATTGCTGTCCGACTGTCTGTAAGGACAGGAAGTACCTACAACTTGAAACTCGGTATGGTCTTCTTAGCCCAAGAAAAGAATTTATTTTGGGATCCGTCTGTTCGTCGGTGCGTTAATCTTGATAGCATGGTCCTAGACATTTGAAACCTGGTAAATCCTCTTGGTTCTAGATCGAAGGAAGATTTCTTGATTTGGATTCAAAAGGAAAAATGGCAGTACTTCTGCCCGTTTGTGCTTTCTTTCGGTACTTTCTTTCAAGTCTTTTGACAGTTCCTTGTATCAATTTACTGTAAATAAATTAACAATGATCTTTACTAGATTAAAATGTTTAAATTAAAAACTGGAAATATTTCAACAATATTTTTTATTTCAGAAGCAATTCGTGTAAAGAAATTATATTTACTTCATGATTGAAATTACAATTAATTATTTTTTAAACGATTTAGACATTTTTGTGATGTAGAAAAGTTGGGGTACTTTTAGAAGGAGTCGTTTCTGGATTGTAGAGCCTGGTATAGATTTCTAACAAGGCTACAAGTTTTTTCATTATTTTAATGGTTAGTTATTGCAATATGGTGAAAAAATAAGTTGTTTAATTTTGAGAGGAATTGTGGTCACATTAAAAAAAAATATAAATCCTGAATACAAATAATATTTTAACATTTTTGACCATTCTACCAGAAATGGTATGGGTGGGCATTTGAATTAGATTTTAGGGACATTTTATAACCGGTCAAAGAAAACCCGTTGAATACATGAATATGAAATATTTATACTAACTGGAGGATCGAGTGTTTTACATTAATTGAAAAATTTCGTCAAGACAAATTATTAAAACATTCAATCATTGTTTAGTTATATTTAATTTTGAAATGATAAACCCTTAAATAAAACATTAATAAAACACATGATTGTTCATGTGCATATTGGGCAGCCTGGTACGTATCAGCTGACCTGCTACACTAGCTTCGTGTCCTAACTCTTAGCCACTGTTGATTTTAAATTTGATTATATTTAATAATTTTCTCGTTATAGCCTACGAGTGTGTTGACCAGTAGTTTTATAATCTTAAAGAAAATCTTGGTTTCTTAGTTCTACAAGACTTGCGATGGGTGTAAATGAGTTTAGCTCCAGTTCACCTTCCTCTCAGTGCAGCATCTGAAATCCTATTTAGACTTTTATTTAGAATTCCAGACGCTGCTCTAAGAGGAAGGTGAACTGGAGCTAAACTCAACATTCTACGTTATCTGATGGGGTTTGAACCTACGCCGTTGTCAGGGCCGTACTCACTGGGGTGAGGTTCTGACCCTGGTAAATGGTCCTAAAAATCCGGTACGGGCCTGGGCCTGTCCGGGGTTGATAAAACAAGAACAACCGAAGGCGGATTAAAGGTACAACATACATTGTTAAGCACATTACTTCCGAAAGCAATACCACATTCACACGTATCACATTCTTATCTTGAGCCGTTTTTATTTCGATCTAATTACAAAATCGACTAAATATCCTCCTTAAAATGTGTGTCATTTCTCTTGGAGTTATAAAAAAATGTTTCTACTTTGCTGTCTTTGGGTGTTTTATTTTATTACGTTCACGACGTCATAGGACGTTTTAATTGCCTTCGAATTTTTCAATAACAATGGCAAAAACCCGTAATAGAGTTTTTTACATCAATAGTTTAAGTATAACGAGAGAGGTATGTATGTATATATTTATGTAGTTTTTGCAATTTTGCACAAAAACAATAATTTTATTATGTTTTTTCATTTTTTTCGCGTATTCCAAGGGGTAGGCTAATCAAAAAATTGATTTACCTCAAAAATTAAGCAATCGTGCACCCTACGGAAAAATGATATTCCAAAATATTTATTTAAGCGCGGGATCAAATATAACAAACCGCCAAGACAGGCAAACGATAAAAATGCAATAATTAAATGCATAGCAACGTGTACCCCATCTGGCGCACGACGCACTACAAAAGCCCGGTGTGTACCAGATCAGGCACTCGACGGCATTATGTGAAAGATCGCGTGTACCTCATGGGATACTCGTCGTCTTGAACGTGTAAAAAGACTATTTATTGGAAGCCAAAAAATATTGGCACATAAAAATCGATTGCACCACCACTCGATTCTCTAATGCCAATTATTAACCGAATCAATAACCAGCTGTTTAATTATTACCCCAAATGCACTAGTAGGGTTTAGTCGACACTCGCAATATTCGAAACCCTGCAGATATTTATTGCAGTGATCTATGTTGGCAACATGGTGCACAGCACTAATCTACACATGCCTTGTCCTAGTGATTAATCAGACCGATGTGGATCGGCAGAGCGGGAAATTTGGCAACACTGTCGCCCTTTCGCTACGTTATTAATGGCGGCAAATTAGTAAGAAGGCCGGTTGTGTGGAAGGGGTCCAAAATATGATTGAGTTATGAGGCAACTTAGGCTTGTAGTTAATCGCTGTAATTTGTATTGCGCTCGTAGTCCTCGGAGCTACAAGATAAACTGGGTAAACACCAACTGGTAAAATATCTCTCTGTGAGAAATTATACATGGAGTATTACAAGTCTCGACAATTAGGGATGGTCATGATTTTAGAGGCTATTATCCTTAAATATGAAGATTCTTTTCGTCCATCGGCAGGTGTGAATGGCAACCTTGATGTTGAAAAGATTCGTGTACAAAAATAACATTATTGGATAATTGTTACTTTTCTTCAATTAATAGAAAATAGTGAATTCCAACAAGAAAAGCTCCTACTTCAATGGAATATTCACTGTAATTTATAATTTCAAATTTAATTTTGTTAAAAACATCTTTATCTTTCCAAAAGAATCTTCAATTAGAAGGAAACTTTCAATTTTCTTACAACTTAACTAATAGAACATTCAGCTAAATACTTTAGCCTACATTTAAAGTTTATGAAGATTGTTAATTTTATGGGATAACACATATTCGGGCAATTTTTATCGTAATTTTATAAAGGTATAACACCTAGTTGTGAATTACACTAACACGAAAGGTTAACATGCATAGAAACCTTAAAGCTAATATAAGTGGCGAGGAACTTGTGTGTCACTCACCAATTTATACACCAAAGTAAATTTTAAAACAGAGTATGTCAGAAATCAAGCATCTGACTGGTGCAACAACTTAGTCAGGTCAAGCGCAGCGAGGTCAATACGAGGTCAATGCGCAGAAGCACTACGCAACACGTGTCACACGCACCAAGGAAGGTGAGAGACTGACGAACGAACACGGTACAATTGCGGAGAATTCTTTCGAACATTTATTTCCTGCTGGCGCTTCGTGGATGTTCAGAATTTTATAAAACCACGTCTGTTACAGGTGGCAAAATAATTTTAAGACTTAAGGTAAAGCATTCATTTAAAATACTTTTTTTATAATCAAGATATGGTAGTGGAGTAGCTAAAATAAAAAATATGAAAAAATATATCTAATAATAATCCAAGCATGTATCTGAGCGTTCAGAGTAGTTCCCCTAACTAACCATTACACTGCACTAAAAAACACATCCTACACACTGAAAAGTAGGAGATCGACTGACCAGACTTGACCTTGTCTTAAGGTTTTGACACTGAAGAAGATATTAGATTACAATTTTCGGTGATTTTTTGTAAAAAATGACGATAGCCAAATTTTATAATATTGTTAGTACTAAATTACTAAATTGTAATAATCATAAAAAGTAAGTAAAATCAGCAATAAAAAGTTGCTGTAACATTAATACTTTCTGAGATCTCAGTGGTGGCAACCTATAGTTACTCTATCAAAAATTAAAATTGTTTATTTAATAGTTTTTTACAAAATATAAACGTGGTGTTATAACTTAAAAATAAACGAATATAAACGATAACTTCCCCACTAAAGCATACTCTCTTTTAACTATTACTCTCAGCAGTCTAAACAGTAGATATTATGTAAAATATCTTATGATTATAATTTAAAAAGAAATATGTTTCGAATATTTTTGAGAACTCTTGGTATATCCCAACACGTATGTGGCTCCGGACATTCTGTTGCACGACGTTTAAAAATCTAATTTTATCTAATTTAGGTCAGTCTTTTCTGTATTTGTTTTACTTTTCAGTTTTTATTCTTTTTACCAATTAAGAAGGATTTTTATTTCATTTTTGTGATTTGAATAATTTTATACTAATACGCTATTCTTTCTGTTCGTTAATTTTGTACGTATTAATACTTCCCCCACCTGACGAAGAGGATAGATTCCAGTTCTCGAAACGTTGTGAATGTATAACGTTCTCAAAGGTATCTTTTATAACCTATAACGATGGCAAATGTCCGAAATCCTGCTATCCTTTCAAACTTTCCATCGTCAATAACAAAATTTAAACAAAGAATACACTATAAATACAGATTTAAACATTATAGCGCCAGTGTTTGTTCTTACGAGATATGGACTGAGTGATGGAGCCATTCTTAGCGCACAGACGAATAATTTTTTTGAGAAGACATTCCTATTGATGTATGTATGTAAACTCTTTTGTACTTTTGTGGAATTAAGATCTCTAAAAATTATCGACCCTTGGTGTGTTAAATCATTTAGCTTTACAAAATTTAAAGGATCTTTGTAGGCGAGTTAACTTTGGGTTAAAGCAGAAGACCAATACCAATAAAGAAACAAGTACTTAGTTGCATCCCCGGCATTCCCTCCAACCTTGGAATCATTACCTCCCTGGCCACAGCCACATGAATCACGCCACCCTCCTCCCCGTTCTTGTCTTGACCAGTTTAATAACACTAGCCATCATTTCTGGCATCGCCGGTAAGAATTCCATTTATAACTCGGCCACCCCTCGCCGACAGCCGTTATTGCGGGGGTGGGCACTGTGAGCCGGTAAACTCGGCCTTATCGCGGTCACTCCGCCTACCTCGGAGGTATTAGAGAAAGTCTCCAGATAGGATTATTCCTCGGCCCGATGTAATCCTTAAGGATTAATACATTTGCACAAATCAGCTTAGCAACACCCTGACTTGGCTGTTGTTGCCAACTTATTGTTTGCCTACAACTTGCATCTCGTACTAATCCTCTGTGCTTGTAGCTGGATTAAAATATGCACAACTTTGAAGATTAGGCTTGTATTTGTAACAGATTTGTATTTCGGTTATTCAGGAGGTAATTAAATGAATAACACTTACAAAATTATACTGTACTGTTGTAACTAACTATGTTTGAAAATCCCTTGATTAGAAAGCAAGGAGGAACTAGCGTCTTATTTAATGGATCAACAGTTTGTTACAGTATCTAGTACAAAATCGTATCTGCTAAATGTTTAATTCTATATGCGAATCAATCTTTGGGAAGAGCGATCTAAGGAGTTGGACTTTGGGTGTGAGTAGGGTTCAAATCCTATGACTACTGCTCTTTTTATCAGCAACGTCGATCTTGTGCTGTACTGAATCTCCTCCTTAATCTGCTTGACAAGGTCTTCACACAGGCCAGTAGCCCAAAAGGATGTGTGAATGGATGCGGAATAGACTGAATGGAGAATCAGCACTATGCTCCTTTCTTGGGAACAGAAATAGGGAGAGATACCGATGGAATCAATTCAAGGGGAAATATTAGTGAGGATGGTCTGGAAGTTTCCGTTGTTTATTGGAGAACACTTGTGGAAGAAGCTTTATATCTTAGAGGTTTTCTGCTAGACATTTTGTAACAAATATGATTTTAAAGAACTCTGCTAGTCCAGTGTCAACAGGAAATGAACATTCCAAAGGATCTTTCATATTTATAACTTTTTCTATTGTCAGTCTTCCACCTTGCTAGTTGCGTGTGGCATGTGTTGTGCAGTACTCTTTATGCTGTTATTGCACCAGTCAGGAATTACTTGGTATTAGACGTACGATTCTGTTGTCAAATTAGACGGTAAGTTAATTAAGTATCTCAACGCACTTTTAATTTTTAATTTTTGATGATTTAGCCAGATGTTTGGGTTAAGATAGTTAGCCTAAATTTGTTAATATGTCACACATTTTAATCTGCTATGAGTCTACTTCGTTAGTTTACAAATTTATTCTGCTATTTTCACGGATACATCATGGTCACCAACATAAAAATATTCGTTAACGCTCAGCCAAATCCTGCAGTGACACGCACCATCATCGAATTCAGTGTTCCTCATATTAAAATAAATCTTTATGCACAAGTCTTTAAGTTTATATGCCGGTTCGTTCTCAAGATAACATGTAGAGATACAGACCGATAGTCAGACAAAACATACATTTTTTCCAGAACAATAAGAAATAAGGCTTCGCTAACGCTCAGCCATTGAAAGTAATAGGAGCACGGCAAGGACGAAGATGCTAAAGCGAGATTGTCGGCAAAGCTGGTTATACTTTATGCCTGATTATGTCTTGAGGCCGAAAACCCATGTATTACTATATTGCTGCGATATAGATGGCCAAAATTGACCAGGGATATTTTGTTCATTGGATTAGAAAAAGATTGTGCTGTCATATGGCACGTCATTACTTGAATTTGCTATTAGAATGGATACCCAAGGATCAAATTCTAAATACTTTATTTCATCCACAACTCTATCAATCAAACAAACTGACATTAGGATGACCTAACAGCTTGTCGTCATAAATGGATGACTGATCCTGGGAGTACATATACAGGGATAGACCGCTCGAGGTTATCAACTCTAGAGAGGGAAGATGATCGAGTTAGTTGATTGACTGTGTACCTACAGTAGGGCTTCAGCTGCCCTTCTGCCCTCCAGTCACACATCGCCTGCACGTGTAGGCCCTACACACAGCTTGTGTTGAATTTAATACTATTACCACTGCCCCTTATTTGATAAACAGGACATCAAAGGTTATTACAGCATTGTTAATATACAAGGTGTCTAAAAAGTCCCGGGACGGTTTAATATTTTTTTTTATAGAGCTACAAAACTTGGTACAGACTTACTGGACAAAAATATACTTTAACACATATCCAGAGACCTCCTACTTCCTAAAGGTATGGCCCACAGACTTTAAATTTTAAATTTAAGCATAGGTTGGTATTAGTGATAGAAGAATCGAATTCAGAATCGAATAGTATTCGAATACAGGTATTCACATATTCGAATACCTTAAAATGAATTAGAATACTGTTGGAATGAATACGATTTCTCTGGAAGAATCGAATTCAAAACTACAGTATTCATTCGTTAGGACCAATAGTGTTCAAATAAAATATTCAAGAGCTGTATTCTTATTCATAATTATACATGTATTCTTTGGAGGATTAAAGAAAGATTTATAATTTGGAACATTTTCAAACTTGACAAAATGTATAATTTTACAAATATTCAATTAATAAATACATTTTTACATAATAAAGACTAAAATGAATTTTTATTTAATGTTGTTATGTAAAAACAATATATGGCTGAGGTTTTTGGTTTCAATCTATTTCTAAGCTCATTGACAACAAACCCTGCAGTAGAAAAGAATATTTCAGATGAGCTGAAGTTGCAAGTTCATAAATCATGGGTATGGCATGTTTGCTTGCAGGAGGCACAAAAAGGCAAAGGATTATCTCGCCTTTTAGGCAGTGCAATTCTAAATAACAAAGAAACAATGGACTACGGCGGGAGGGAAGTAAGACAATTCCAAACTAGTCTGTTAGAAAAAGTATTCGAATACAAGGGTGCTTTTGAATACACTGTATTCGATTCTTTTAAGTATTCGATTTTCCCATCACTAGTTGGTAAGCACATCAAATTAAAGGCCTTTATCAGTAGATTACAATACCGGAAATCTGGCCTCAAACGGACAACCGAACCGGAAACGACAGCCGTTCAAAAATAACTTACTGAGCGACTGAATTCTATTAATGACCTTCAATAAATATCAAAGCCAGTTAAACAATGAACTGCGGTCAGAATTGCGCCATTCAAAACGAGCGGCGAAATGGCGCCTCACAATTCAAGGGTCGCTTTTAATAAAAATTCAACCGTAAATTTCTTTAATAGCCGGAATTTCAATGACCGCTGCCATCGCCAGTTTTATGTATTACAGCCGATGGAAATTCCCTAATATTTAATTAAATGAACAATATACAGAAGGATGACATTTTTAAGGGAGGTCTTTCTACGTCAATCACATTTCAGTTGAGTATACTAAATGTTTTTACGGGAAAACGGTCCAAACCCACTTGCAAATACTTATTGACCTTGCCGGGAATCGAACCCATGACCTCTCGTTTAGGGAGCCGCATCCTTACCTCTGTACTAGGGTGAAGGTTAAGATGAACGTTATTCTCTTCTTCTTGCAAAGACTACATAATTTTATGAAAGCAACGCTGAAGGTTTAGTGCCATAGTACACGAAGTGTGCAACCGGACTATGAACTTTGACCAGACTGTACTCTCTCTGGCTTACTAGAAGTGTGTCTCATTTTTGTACATGCCCACAGGCATCTTTTTTCAAAGAACCTTTTTGGAATAGGAGTAGTAATTGGACCTCCAAAGATAAATGTATTGTCACCCACGTTGATTTTGGTAGGGATTGGAATAGTGAATAGTAGTCTAATGGTTAAAAATGTCTAAAGATATTTACTTTAAAGGTCATATTTTTGAAGCGTGACACACTTACACCCACTGCCATGAATTAACGAGACAAAGAGACTAGAACGGGAAATATCCAGGTCGTAAAAAAAACATGTTTTATTCTTATGAAGTACAAATTTATTGGCACCCACCTTTTGGACAATCGTAGGTATATGTTGAACAAAGGTCATATGTAAATACTGGGTTAATAACTCTTAATTATTCATCATTGTAAACTGTCTTTGATTTCTTTAGTCAATGGTCCATCATTTAATGAGCGTGAATAGAAAAACACACTAATTTTAAACTTCATTCATGCCATAAAAAGTTACAACAGTTTTCTGTCCAGAATATTCATCCAGTGCAAAACCTTTTCGAGTGCGGTTCTACATTTTACCGAAAGTGTAAGATTAAACATTTGACTGACAAATATCGAATTGATCATATGTAGACGAGCCTACAGAGTTGCGCGCATAAAACATAGTAACTCTGTATGTGACACGGATAAAACATCGTGACTCTATACGGATAATACATCGTCACTTTGTATATGATAGGGATAAAACATAGTGACTCTGTATGCAACACGGATAAAACATCGTGACTCTATACGGATAATACATCGTCACTTTGTATATGATAGGGATAAAACATAGTGACTCTGTATGCAACACGGATAAAACATCGTGACTCTGTATGCAACACGGATAAAACATAGTGACTCTGTATGTGACGCGGATAAAACATCGTGACTATACGGATAATACATCATGACTCTATACGGATAATACATCGTCACTTTGTATATGATAGGGATAAAACATAGTGACTCTGTATGTGACGCGGATAAAACATCGTGACTCTATACGGATAATACATCGTCACTCTATACGGATAATACATAGTCACTTTGTATATGATAGGGATAAAACATAGTGACCCTGTGTACAACACGGATAAAACATAGTGACTCTGTATGCAACACGGATAAAACATAGTGACTCTGTATGCGACACGGAAAAAAACAATTAAAAATTATAAAAATTGCGATCTCTGAAAAATTATCGTTTCATATTCTTTATCTTTTTAATATCCTTCCAGTTCAACCTCCATCAAAATTTGTGCTTTTGACGATGTATTTTTTTTTCTTAGTAAAAACATGCCTCTATTGATTTCAAGAAAACCAGATTGAGTGCTTATACCGTGCACATTGACTCTCGACTCCCGCACTATTAGGGCTGTGGTGCGTGCGAGAGTGTTTGGGTCTATTGTGGGGTGAAAAGGAAATCAGACTCTCACGGGATGGAGGTTTCCTACAAATGTCCAAAATCGACAATAGATGAGTCACCTGGCCAGCTGTTGACCCTCCTCACCGGATATCCCCGTGTCCCACGGACCGGACCCGGAAGCGTGTGGTGAAAGCGGGCGTGGGCTCGAGGAAGTGAGAGAAACGTTACACGCGATGATCGTGATTCACTCACTGTTCAACACGTGCGCATCGCATCCACCTCACTGTTTATCATCACTTGCTTCTATACGTACTCCACAAGTCACGTGATCAATTGGAAGTTTTGTGGGAGTGATAGGTCCAAATCTATAAGATTTTTTTATCTATCACTCCAGAGGCTACAAAATCTAATTTCTATCCGCCTGCCAATCCTCACGCTATCTGAAGGACGTACTGTACCTTTAGACTTGAAATATTGCATAAAGCTTCATTTCTATAGGAAACAACATCGAGTTCGGTGGTGATGCATGTCACTTTATGGGATTTTGATGAGCGTTAGGGAAATGTTTACATTGGCTTTGTGAATAAACATTACAGCAACGAGAATATATAAATTTGTTACCAAATTGAGTGCAATCATATGGCATTTTTACATATTAACAAAACATGTAGCTATGGACTTATAATTTAGCATCCAACCTTAGCGAATCTTGCTGCATTTTGCATTGTGTATTTCACTTCCACTTTAATATTAAAAATTCAGGATAGTTAGAAAACGCGAATCAAATTTTTGAAAAAGTTGTTAAAATCATTGATCATTTAAAAAAGTGACATTCACCACTACAGCCATCCTTATAATGTAATGATGCGTATTTCTGCTACCTTATCTACTCTGATGTGATAGATAATGTAAGCTCTATTAGCATATTAATTTTCACAAATCCTCTCCCAACTACATTAAAAAATCGTACATGCTCTTCTAGAGCATAAGGTCTAAAGATATGTCGTAAACACACATTGTAACAGATTAAGAACATTACACTACAGTTTGATCTAAACAAAACTTTTGGAGGTGATAAACATGCACAAAATTATCCACAGATTAAAAGACTCCAAAATATTTTCACAACATTACCGTATAAAAATTACACGCACGTTTGACGCCCCTGGGGTGTCTAACTTGACACGTAATAATTTCGTCCGAAACGGCATGACACCTGGCATGTTGCCGGACAGGCACGACATGCATGACAGCTTCAGCATGCATTCAGATACCAGACTGTTTATAGCATATTCTATGAACGGCTGAAACGGGAATTACCTGCATATTACGTCAGTAAATAATGTCATCAGTTCCTGTGACCGTTTATGTATACTTCAGCTTGACTATCGTAGTTCTGGACTGACTTATACGTCTTCATTACCTTTTCGTGGTGTAATCAGGGAATTCTTACTCTTATTAATTTAATCTGCATATCGCGTTTTAATAAAATGTAAATTACTTACTGATTTTGACCTTTCTTCCTTTAAATATGATTTAAATAACAGTGTTATAACGTTAGATAAACAAAAACATCTACGGTCGAACACAAGTTTTACAACGTGGCATCTAAAATTAGGCAAAAATCTGCTAACGATTTCCAATTAGTTCCAAGATTTTGAATACTGGTGTAAAAATTCATTAAGTACCTATAGAAACTTCCTAACATTTGCAGTTTGGTAATTTTCGTAAATTTATGAAAAATAAAACAAACTCCTATCTGAATCTATTAATACAATATAATCTGCTTACTGTAGATGCTGATTGAACTAATCAGACTGCCTGGAAACTTCATGATCAGCTATAGGTTATGTTGATATAAATTATAGGTTATAACCATCGAGAAGGAGACTATATTTCCGGACATTTGCCATCGTCCATTGGTAAACAACAGTAATAATACGTTTCGAGATCTGCAATCTTATCTCTTCCTCCTAACACACACAACTACAATCTAGGTTAAAATAAACAAATCAAACCAGAACATTGTGACAAGCATAAGCCAGGAATGACAACATCCATATTGTGTGTCAACATCACTAACTCTAAAACATGCACTTAATAAAACAAAACACAACACTAATTATCAAAACTAAACTACATAATACAAGTTACAATAGGTCTGCATTCGCCGACAAACGATAGCGGACACTACGGCCAGGGATCAGTGTTACTTGGATCAGTGATGATTTTTTTTATCACTGAACAATGACAAATGTCCTGAAAAATCCTGTTTCCTTCACGATCCTACCGTCGTCGAAAACTAACTCCGAACAAGGAATTTAATCATTGCTTGACTGAAACGACCACCAATTTGTAGAATTTTTGTTTCTTAAAATTTACATCACATTTTGATATAAGTTCACATTTTTTAGTATTACATCATATAATAGGTATGGAGAAACATGTACATTTTCCATAACTTTGTCAACTAAAGCCTAACTTGTATGTTCACCAAGCTATTCCCATTTTTTTACATTCTAGATGCATAGTTTCATCATTTATATTCTACGGCAATCTTTTGTGATTTTAGTATTCTTATACATTTTGAGACCAATAATACTTAATATACGTCTATCAAAGAGTAAAACGTCAATAAAAGACCAAATTAAGAAGTTTATTTTTCATACGTATATGTCCTCTGCGAACTTAATTAAATGGTCTTTGGATCGGTAATCGAAAGAGAATATATTTTCATTTGGCTGAGCGTCAGCGAAGCATATAACTCGAGGGACTGTAAAATTAAATTTTTGTAAGTCAACCTATATACTTGAAATGTTGTATAAACCTTCATTTCTATATAATTAGCAAGTTCCATGACAACAACGAGAAATTGCAGAATACACAAATTTGTACACAAACTGAAAGCAATCATGAGATTTTAACAAGTGACACATTAAAACATGTAGGTACAGACTTGAAATTTTGAGTGCAAATTTAACGTAGCCTTTTACGTATTTTTTAGAAGAAATTCAAAACAAGAGATTATTTACTATACAAGAAAGATCAATAAAACGGAACCAAGAATAATCCCTGAGGTATACCATGTTTAGTGCTTCACGATGATTGTTATCTTATGAAGAGATTTTACCTTATAACTATAAAACAGTGTAAATATCGATTAGTGTTCGTTAATCAATACAATAACAGAATTCCACGGACCATTCAACGATTAAAATGGTTCCAACTCGAACTTATCAATCAGATCAACGATATATAAATCTAAAGGGTTGTCAGAGTCCGGTGTTCACAGGACGCAGCGTTTTGTGCTGGCTACCCTTTGTAGAACCGAGGCAATGAATCAAGTCTTCCTTCGTTCTCGCCTGAACCCTTCCCTCCATTGAATGTGTTCCCAGGAAATAATTTCCAGGCGTTACATTGCGATATTGATCCTGGAATAGGTTCCATTTTCGTATTAAAGGTTTATATTACAGGTTCAGATCTGTTTCTGCTGGATATTCGTGATAACTGTTGTTGATGGTAATGTAAATGTTTAAACTTTGTCGCTATTATTTTCATGGAAATACACAACAGTTGTGTTTTTTATTATTATTATTGTTTGACACGAATTCTCATAACATTTTTATATAGACTATCGGACTAAAAATATAAATACTATATTATTGCGACGAATTTCAGGCAAGCAATTTATTTAAGAGAGATTGCTTTACGATATCAAAAACCTCATCTCTTATTCCGGGTGGGGACAAAACTGAACAAAAAAGGTATTTAATCCCGGGACAGAGAGAAATGAAAACGTCGTCGAAGGATGAGTTAAGAATTATATTTTATTTTGTAACTATTCCTATAAACACTAATAGGCTTTGTTATACTGTGTGGCCTATGTTGTATGTATTTACAAAACCTATTCCTACTAACTTCACCTGTATTATATTAAAATAGACACTAATATTTATTTATCATATATATGTCAAATTTGATTTTCAAACGCCGATTGAAGATTTTAAAACAGAACACGTCCAAGATAATTAACAAAAATAAAGACGTAAAATACATTAAACACACTAAAAAGGGCTCACAATCTTGTGTATTTAATTCTTTACTTTGCAGTAAGTCCGTCAAATGAACGTAGGCACAGTCAGTTTGAAGTATCTGAATGGATACACGCCATATTTAGGGTTAAATAGTTTAGAATTTTTTACGGTATTTTGTATAGTTAATAAATGAGTTTTTCACGAGACAGGGTAACCGAACTTAATGGCGGATCCCATAAATATTGAGATGGTGACCGATGGAAATGGTCTCCAAGTTTTTAAGTAATCTTAAAAATATTTGTGTTATAATAATATTTATAGGTTTTAGAATGTCTTATTTTTTACTATCCTTTCTCTTTGTTACATGGGCCCTTTTTGGTTGCAAATGTAAATTCTGAGAAAAATATGTTTAGCCAAGCTAAATAGGTTAGCAGTCAGTGACATTTAATCTACTGTGACAACCAATCTCTTTGTGATCTAATCTGTGACAGCTGAAGTCCGAGACAGCCTCAGATTTCAGATGCTGCACTAGGCGGAAGGTGAACTGGAGCTGAACTCACCATTCGCATTGAATTAATTCTTCCCGTGAAAGTTACGTTTTGTGTAAATTAATAAATTAATTGAAAAAGATAATTTCAATTAATTAATTATAGATAACTTCAAGATTTATTTTTCCAACATGATTAGGCTGCAAATTCCAGATTATTTATATTTTTTTTATAACAATCTACATTGCGTTTTCAGTTCGACTGGAAGCAGTTTAGGTGAAAACACTTACTTTTTGCAATGAAGCTAGAGAAGGCTGAAGTTATACGTTACAAGTTATAAGTTACAAAGATTATGTTACAAATTACAAAGATTTCATCACAAAAATGGTCAAACTCATATTTAATCCATCTTATTCCGTGGAAAAAAGGAAAATTATAAATATTATTTGTATGATTCAAAACCATACAAATTTTGTCTGATTCAATAGGTATGATTCATGAACCTAACATGTCGTCGATGTCGGAATATTTTAGGTCAGATGTCCAGTAACTAAGGTTGTGCGAATTGTCTTACGTCTGCACTTCAGTGTAAAATTAAGGATATCCTTTTCTGATAATTTTATAATTTTTTTACTTAGGATTCAAGAATTTTAGTAGTCTCTCAGAGTGCGTTTCTGTTGTAACATTGAAACTTTCTCAATCAATTAACGGAATGTGATAAATACGTTAATACATGTCGAATTTCATTCCTTTTGAGATGTTAAAGTACTTAGCCTACACAAATATGCATTTTGATCAATATCGTTTTATCAAAAATCTTTTTTCCCAATGAAAAGTTTTTTATTAAGTAAAATATGAAATTTTTAAAAATCAAAACACATGGTTGTCACTTATTCACCCACCATAAAGAAGTTAACAACTTATTGTAAAAAACAGATTATTTTTTAATTTACTGTAAGATATATGTACTGGTAGCCTTGGTTTAAACTCTATAAAAATAATATTAAACCTCTATCACATTTACGACTTTACTTTTAGTACTATAATTATGGCCGATATATTTTAAATATATGTTTAATACGAATCCTAGTTTTTTAATCTTGGTATTGTAAAGTAAAGTATGGCTACTCAGGATAAAAATCACCTTTTGCACCTGTTACAATATAAATAACGTATAAACTTTTAAATAAAGCTAACAACCGACTTTTATTGCAAATTAATCTCATCTTTAAAATGAGACATCCCCCATGATTAAGAAAAAAATAAGAGCGGAAATGTGTTGAGAGCGATGTCCCTATTGAGTAATATCAATGCCATTTCACAACAGCCAGCTGTTAAATCTTTCTTGTGAGGTTTTAGAAAACTTAAATTAATGAATGAAAACACAATCTATTTTCAGACAAATGAAATTCACTATATAAACATAAGTGGAAATGCGAATGTTGAGTTCACCTTCCTCTTAGTGCAGCGTCTGGAATGTGACGCTGTCCTGGAATCTGGAGTTATGTTTATCTTATAAGTAGGTGACGAATAAGGTCAATATAAACTCTTTACATCGTTTTGACATTAGAGACCCTAGACTACAAAATATAGTGTAATCTATTTGAAGAGATATTCTCGTTGTCTCATCAGGTACACAATTGAGCGCACTACGATGTTGACTGACACGATCTCTAAGCACGGTGGTGCAAATAAGTTTCTACACATAACGTAGCTATGATTTTATTACTGAAATGAAGCAAAACTCAACATTCGAATTGAATCAACCCTTCCCACCATAGCTATTTTATGTGAAAAGCGGGAAATTGACTTATTCAATGAGGGCGGCCTTAACATCAAAGGAATACTGTTGGACTCCCTCCAGGCCAAATCGGATTAAATCGTTGGAGTTGAATTATTTTGCTTAATTAGTCTGAATTCGACTAATTTATTATAGTTACTAATTTGAACTGATTATTGTTATTTGCATTTATTTTTTATGCATGATTTTTTGCATTCTTTCTATGATATGTTTTTAAGTATAGTTGCTTTATCGTTTGGCGTTGAAACCTTAATTAGTATGAAAAAATCACAAATACATAAAAATTTCAGAATTGGTTCCACGATTTTTTTGTTTGTACTATTACAAAAAAAGTTATTTGAAATGTCAACAATCGTAACTTCTGAATTTGCCAACGCTCGCCTGTGATCTTACGGTATCAAATTGAGTGAAACCAAGACCTACCTGACACGCTGATTAGAAGAGCCAAGAGGGGCACCAAGACCATAGCACTATGGTGGGGGTGGGTCATCCTCACCCCCCCGGCATCGCGTCTGTCTGTCCGTCTGTCGCACTGATAACACTGATCACACTGTCCACTCCCCCGCCATCAAGTACAAGTACAGCCCATTCACTCACCACCAAGCTGAAACTTTAAGTACGGTCGATGTGCTTGCTGTTTCGAACCTGTGTAAATTGAGAATTACTTTTATTTTTTTATTCGATTTCCGATTAATTATTCACAAATTCAATTTGCATTGAACATAAGCTACAGTTGCGTAGTTGTATGATTAAAAATTGGTAATGCTTCGATCTTTATTTCCTTTCGGAATGAATGTTGCAAAAAGCTTATCGTGAATTTCACAGTTTCGTACCGTTACGTTAAATTAAAGACATGTTACTTGAAAATTTCTTTAGCGAGTTAAGAATGTTTTGTATTCTACGACCGATTTATTATTATTAATTATTAACGATAATAATAAATACTATTAATTAATAATACTAATTATTATTATTATCAAATATTCAAATTATTATACGTAAATAATTAATCTGATTAACTAAATTTAGGAATTTATTTTTGTTTTATTACAAATAAGAAACGGCTTTAGCAAACGTACTTTCTACTGATTAAATCTACTAATTTAGCACGTTTGAAATTATTGAGAAATGTCAGTAATATTTTTTAGATTAAAATTGTATAAATAATAAATAATTGGTATTTTGTATGGGTATTTTAATAGTTCAAAAATGTATTCTAAACTCGAATTATTACTGGTTTAATAATTTTTAAAGAACATTTTAAGGTGTAAATATAAATTTTTTCCATACAGCAATTAAAATGTGTTCGACACTGCTCACGGATTAATGAGGGCGATAGACGCGAGCGTCGCGATGGCGTGACGTCACGATACGACGCCACGGAGCGAGCTGCCACCTCGAGACACCGGCGCCGGTAGCGGACTGAGGCCGAGAGCGTCGCGACGCCGCCACCGCCGCTGCGCAGCCAGGTGTTCCGCACCCGTCCTGTCTATTGTCTCACTGGACATCGCTTGTAGTGTGCACAGGTACCAACCAGTATAAGGTTAATATGTAACCACTAATTTTGAATTTCCGGAAAACCTGCGATGTATATTGATAAAACTGCTGATTAAATTACATGTTTATAGTTTGGTTTGTTCAGATGCTTAAAATCTTACTTTGCTCATATCCAAGTCATAATATTTGTTAAAATACTCAAGACTGAAAAGTATCACTCGAAAATAAAAGTATTGTGGATATATAAAGTATTTTTCATAGCGAAAAAATTAATCACCTTACTGTGTGTATATACTGCCAAATGTAATTTTTCAAAAGGGAATCCTACTAAATGCTAATAAATGTAGTGCGAACTTTCTCTGCACGTTTCCACGTTTATGAGTACAACCAATTTTTGAAAAAATATCCCATGTATTTATTAGTATTATTCTATTCTATCACTAATAACCTGTATGAAGTGTTGTAGCGCCTGCACTCGCCAAGTTTTCAAAACTAATTTATTTTAAGAAACAAATAGCCATTTTTAATAGTGATATTATTACCAACAGATAAAAATCTATTTATATTCTTATTGACTGAACGTTAGCGAAGCTTATCACTCGTGGGGCTGGCAAAATTTAATTTCGTATATGCATGATACCCCGAGAATAAACTAATATAAAAATTAAATTTCAAATTTTATATTAATTTTCGTTTCTTTATAGGTAATGGTGAGTTTGACGATGGCACATATTACTCCTTGGGATTTGGCTGAGCGTTAGTAAATATTTTTACATTGGTCTTATGGGCAACCATAATGGCAATAAGAAATAGAAAGAACATTTTTTTAAGCTGAATACAATTATATGATGATAACACGGGTGGCCTAACTACCTCAAAATATACAACATTATTTTTTGGACATTAGGTGTAGACTGTTATTTAAAATTAAAAATTAAAATAATAGAGTGGAACCAGATTTGATTTCAGCACATTGTGATGTGTATTAACCTTTATATCTTATTGGAACCTTCATTATTTAAACACTGATAACAATCGAAGTCAATGAAAAAAAGTGTGAATTTATCAGGTTGGTAGACATTTTGAGAAAAATTACTTTTAAAGGCTTTAAATGGTGTATAAAACTTAATTTCTACGTCAACAAGAATAAGTTTGGAACCATGAAAAAATCACAAACTAAAATTTCAATATTACCAACATATAATTTTGATAATCTCACAGACACAATCAAATCAGAGTAATGTTTCAAACTGAAACGAAATTTCAACGCCATGAAAAAGGAAAGAGAAAGAAACCAAACAATAAAGTTTATTATATATATATATATATATAATTTAAATTTTTAAATTATTTAAACGCATATGTGACAGATACGGCCAAATACAAAATAATTGAATCGGAAAAAGTGAGCGCTCTGTGGTGTAATGGTAGCACATTCACCCGGCAAGTGAGAGATTCGGGTTCGACTCCCGGCGGAGCAAGTACTTTTTTGCGATTCAATGTTTATTGAAATTAAATAAGGCTATTGCCATTTATACAATTTAATGAAAATAAAAGTCATTTGACAGGTATTTGGTCTTCCGATCATATGTTAAGTTTGCTTATTTAAACGCATATGTGACAGATACGGCCAAATACAAAATAATTGAATCGGAAAAAGTGAGCGCTCTGTGGTGTAATGGTAGCACATTCACCCGGCAAGTGAGAGATTCGGGTTCGACTCCCGGCGGAGCAAGTACTTTTTGCGATTCAATGTTTATTGAAATTAAGTAAGGCTATTGCCATTTATACAATTTAATGAAAATAAAAGTCATTTGACAGGTATTTGGTCTTCCGATCATATGTTAAGTTTGCTTATTTAAACGCTTATGTGACAGATACGGCCAAATACGAAATAATTGAATCGGAAAAAGTGAGCGCTCTGTGGTGTAATGGTAGCACATTCACCCGGCAAGTGAGAGATTCGGGTTCGACTCCCGCGGAGCAAGTACTTTTTGCGATTCAAAGTTTATTGAAATTAAATAAGGCTATTGCCATTTATACAATTTAATGAAAATAAAAGTCATTTGACAGGTATTTGGTCTTCCGATCATATGTTAAGTTTGCTTATTTAAACGCATATGTGACAGATACGGCCAAATACAAAATAATTGAATCGGAAAAAGTGAGCGCTCTGTGGTGTAATGGTAGCACATTCACCCGGCAAGTGAGAGATTCGGGTTCGACTCCCCGGCGGAGCAAGTACTTTTTGCGATTCAATGTTTATTGAAATTATATATATATATATATATATATATATTTGTTATTGTTTCATTACATAAGTATATTTAGAACTGCGACAAAGTCTTATTGAACAACGCTGATTTTATCAAAGCTTTAAGTATTTGCAGGGCACAAGACGATAATTGCTAATTATAAAAATCTATACCTACAATAATCGATGATCAAATTCGATATCGTAATCGGTAGTGTTGAATTCGATGATTTGATTTGATGTGATGCTTAATACCCACTTTAAATGTCAGTTTGGTCAAAATTTCACCTCAGGTGGTTTAATATTTTGTACCAAACTGATTGTAACGTTTTTCCTGTAAATTTGGTACTCTTTGACCTTTTTACCCCAAATCAGTAGAATTCTTCGTTGGACCAAGGGGAACATACATACCAAAGTTTCAAGTTCTTGGACCTTTATATCAAGACAGTTAGACAACAACACAGTTTTAAGTAGTAATTTTCGGTTTTCAATAAATACAGATACTAAGGAACGGAAACCAAACTACGATTTCTTTTCCCGTGCATAATAAAAAAAGGCTCGAGATACTTATTATCAAGCAGCAACATCCACGGAGGCATAATAATTCCAGAAATATGAGAAGACAAAGGAGGCAAGAAGGATTTGTTACATCCTCGCTAAAAGGATCAGTGACAACCGATGAAGGGCGAGGGGGGCGAGGATGAGGGGTGAGGGGGGACACAGTCGGATTGAAGTTGTCCGCTAAATATTGCATGATACGGGGGGTGGGGGGGATAAACATGTGGATCTAGAGGGAAACAAAGACACACTGCAGCCGAAACAACGCGATGTATAAAAGCTTGCTCAGTGCAATTAGACGTGCTATAGCCGAATTTGAAGTGCGATAGAAAAACATTAAATTACCCTCCACGTGTGAAGAACTCCAAGGCTGTACATCGATTAAAATATCACTCCTTTAAACAATTATTTTGACAGCAATCACTAATATCCAAAATCTCTGAAAGTATACAGGTATCGTCTAGTAATTTCACCTTACCTTTGGTAGTCCCATTACTGTTCTAGACATTTGCTGTTGTGTTCCACTCATTTAGTGATTAATTGATTAAATAAATCACTTTATATGCCTTTTTATTTTATTATCGTACGTTTTTATTCTCTATTTTTTATTTATTATTTTTAGGCCTACTCAACTGGCGGCCCTATTGAAGGAAGGACATAAAAAGTAGGAATAGCAGCAAAAATAATATATTAAGTTTTAACTTTTTGGTGCTAGATTAATGCTAGATAACTGCTTCGGTTGCTTCCAGGATTGCCTTGGAATATATGTTTTCTTCTTAAAAATCATCTAAAGACAAACTGAAGATTTTCAAACCTCAGAGTACCTATATAAATGAACGTAAACTGGAAATAATATTGATTGCGTAGGCGTAAGAAAAATGTTAGGTAAATTTAATTTCAAAACATATTGGTCGCTTTTCTTAAATAAAAATTAAGGATCTTCTCAAATTATAAACACATCTTTTTATCCAATTAATCATAATTAGAGGTCAGTAATTTATTGTAAAACACACAGGGGGGTTTAAAGAGAACGCACTCTTGACTTCAATTTACTTCGGTTCTGGATCGATTTCTGTAAGTGGTTTCGTTAAGAGCAGGGTGTACAGGCAGTTCTATCCTAATTTGAGCCTCGTAAGAAAAATGTTAACCTCAAATCCTTTTGCGCTCTAATGTCTAGTCGCAGGCTTACCAAATATATCTCATTTAAAGGACATGATTAATACTGTACATATTCAAACGAGTTTATTCTAACATTTTAATGAAATGCTTACAAATCAAAGTATTAGTATTTTAATACTATTTATGTGATGCTGATTGAATTAATACTTACGTTTATAACGGTTGGTGGAAAGTGTGTAAATATGAAAAATTACCACTTGGAATTTTTAACCCTTTTATACACTTCCGTTTCAACCCAGTCAAAATCAAATAAAGATGACAATCGTATATTTTGTGATTATGGGTTGAAGAAGGTCCACGTGTTGCGTTTCGCAAAATTACGCCCATTTTTAAGCGCACACGTATACAAATAACCAGCAGTTACCCGCGTCTTCGCTCGCAATTTCGTAGGCACTTGAATGAGAACTTCTGATTCGAGTTAATTATATTTCCAACGCCAATTTTGAGCTTACCTTGTTGCTACGATCAAGACAATCTGTCAAAAGTGTTTATTTATGGGCATTGTAATTCACTCTGGTCTTTGCATTTTTGTTCCATGGTTAATTTTGCTTTGTTTTCAGATCAAGAAAATGTATATACTGTATGTACATATAAAGGACGGGAAAACCTTCTTCTATCATTAAAAATACAACGAAGATGTGTTTTATAACAAACTTTAAGTTTATAGAAAAAATTAGATAGTAACTTTATCTTTTATATTTACATTACAGTACTAACCAGAAACTAAAGAAAATTCGAAAATGTACAGTTAAAAGTGTATTTTTATTACAAATTCTTACAGACACACTTTCTTACTCTATGATAAACAGCGATTACAGAAAATATTGATTTAATAAGAGATTTTACTAAATGTTAATAAAAATGTAATCATTAAAGGATGCAAATGGGATGCAAATGGTAATTGTAGGTTATTCTTTGCAGATTAATATACGCTATGGTGGACTGTTTTGTAGGCCTTTTTGAAAGGCACAATTCTGTAGTACATTACTTTGTTACAAGTAGTAAGGTTTAGTCAGTATTAAAAATGAAAACGCTCAAAAATATAAATTTTCGCATTATACACTACTTGTTTGACTTTCTATGAATAAAATATTTATGTATTTTTTAATACATAACATCCTTGGGTGTTAAATCAATATCAGAAATCTCAGAACCAGACTAATCTGACAATCGACTTTTATCATTAATCATTCCTTAATCTATTTTACTAAGGATATGCACAGTTCTTACAAAACTTAAATTGTCTCTAGAATCCCGGAATAACACTAGCAGATAAAATTGCGCGCAATTATCTAATATTATCGTAATGTAAATGTTTAATTAATAATAAGCATTTGTTTAGGTATATTCTGCACCACACCCATGCACCTCTGTGGAAGAAGTACTGCTCCTTCAATAATCAACTGCAATTTAAATCCTGATCTCATATTGTCTACTCGTTCTCAGAAGGCGTTTCTGTAATCTTTCGCCGGAAATTGTTTATTTCTGTTCGATGTATTTGCTAGAAGGAAAACGCGTGTTTTAATATTAATCATATTCTATTTGACAGTATTACTTAGTACGTATTTACAAAAAAACATAACTGTTTGATTCTGGTAGTATCACACGTTTTAGGATTGAACAGTAAATTAAGTATTAAAAAAATAAGTTATAATAATTAAAATTCCGGTATTAATGTACACGATTATTTAATATAATATATTCAAGTCACTGATTTTGTAATTGACTGAGAGTTAGAGAAAGGGGTGAAAAATGAATGATGAAAAACTATTTGATTACAAAATTAAGACACACTTTTTCATAGTACACTTGTACAAATCTGGAAACACTGCATAACCCAAGACACTTTAGGTTTGATCAGAATCAGGATACATATATACTGAAGGTACCGAGCTTTCTAAGAAGAAGCAAGGAAGAAGCATGTATCATACACATATGTAAGTAGATGCTATAAATCAGAAACTTAATGGATGCAGAAATTATGAACACTTTATAACGGTCAGAGAACTCTGCTGTGTGCTCTCATGTTAATGCCGAAGCTGGCTGTCGGGACTATGGATGGAGAGACAGACAGATAACCGTAAAAAAGAAGGTAACACGAAAATTTCGCATCATAGAACTCATTCTTGTAGAAACGAAGTTTCATGCAAAATTTAAAGTCTACAAATAAAATCCTTCTCAACGTATCTTGCCTCATGATACATTCAGATTTTATTATTAAATTGGGTTTCATATCAGTGTGTAAATAATAAAAGTCTACGCACAAAGCAACTATAAAACTATGTATGTGCTGGGATCGTTAGGCTATATGTGTTTTAGGTCATATATCTAAATTTCTTATAGGTGTAATGGGTTTGCTTATAATCGTTTATTCTGACGTCTCAATGGTGCAATCATGGTTACCTATAAGACCAATATAACAATATTTCTATAACTCTCAGACAAAACTCATGGAGTGACATATCCCATCTTTGAACTCAAATTTCCTCATATATAACTGTAGCTTCAATAAAAAATTTAATAAAATACGAAAAAAACTTGTTTTGATCTGTATTAAAGTATACATAAAACTACTAAAAATAGACACAAAATAATTCAGTTACATGTGTAAGCCATGGAGAGTAAACAATCTGAATCAAGTTTTGTAACTAACTAGGATTTTTAGGATTGACTTACATTTTTAGTCACTTGGCAATGTAACTAAATTTCATTAATAACTTAGGATTGATGGCCACCAATGCTTTATTGCAATATTTATACGATTCACTTGTTTTTATTAAAATTTATGAAACCTTCATCTTGCTGTATTTGTCGAGAAAAGGAACATTGAAATTGTCAATTTCAGCATTTGCAGAAAAATAGATACCGAACTTCCTTAACAATAATTGTATGAATACAAATGTATAAATGAAATGCGTACGTTTTGCAGAAATTTACTTACAATGCTGGGAAACGAAAGGATTTAAGCGTAGTATGAATGCATTATTTCATTACCACAGGAAGATTTCCAACAATTTGTTGAATTGATCAATTCGGGAAGACAGGTCACGTTTCAAATTATTTTCAATCTTGTTGAAACGACTTTGATTCTGAGTTTTGATGCGCAGCAAACAAGCAGTCGTGATTATACTTTTATGGGAAGAGTGGATCTACACCTTGTTATAAAACTGTTTACTGCAAATTACTCATATCACATTACTCTAGTTTCATCCCCTAAACCCCCATTAATCTCTAGAGCCACAAAAGTAACATGTGGCAAGTGGACAGGGACAAGAGTTGTGGTGGCTGGGCTGTCCGATGGAGTGCCGAGATGATAGAGATTGTCGGGGGGCTCTAGACTCAAGAGGGGGGAGGTTTACCGGGACGTGACCCGTCGTAGTGGGGAGTCAGGACAAAGGATTCTAGGGACAGTCAGAGCGTCAAGGAGCAGGACTTTGTGTAATCAGATCAAAAGAAATCTTTTCGCGCGCAATAGTAAGGATTGCTATTAACGAAACCCTTACAGGGCGGATATTCACAAAGTCAATCCTTAAACTCGCTACCTCTTCTCAACCCGAAACTCGTTTTAAATTCTTAATTGGAATCTTTGCTTTTAGTTTTGTAATTGTTATTAATCGTAATTATGTGTTACTGGTAGTCTCAGATTTTGTGTGTCTAAATCTAATACACTATGTAACAAAACTAGAAATCTTTGAATACATTTTGAGCTGAGCAATCATCATAACAACTGCCTTGTATATAAGAAATTGTGTATTTGCATCGTTTTATCCAAAAGTTACTAAATTTTTACCTTCCTTGCCCAATAATTAACGTTTCCTTAATTTAAAACTTACATTTATTGTTATATTAATTTTAATAAGGTAAGAGTACGCCACACCACCGTGTTGCGTAACACGCTTTGTTCAGGTGTAACGCAAATTTTAAGGGTATAGTTTATTTCCTTAAAAAAAGTGTGTGAATAAATGGGTGATGAAGTCTAAGTTGAAGCCTATCACTGTGTAGGCTGATACAGTTATTTCTGTTTGAGTGAAACAAATAGAAATTGTGTCAGAGCGAAATTATACCGTTGGACATGCAACATCATATAACCCATCCTTGTCTACATAGAAATGAAGTTTTATGCAAAACTTCAAGTCTAAAGATAAAATCTTTCTTGCGATATACCTTACTATGGTTCTTTCTTAATACAATAGAAACATATGTGCCAAATTTCAAGTCTCTATAACTTTTGTATCAAGATTTCTATGAAGACAGACGGACAGAAAAAGACGCAATTGTACTGTCAGGTCCTTAATAATTGATTAAACAGACTTAGTTAGTGGGTAGATACCATTCTAAAAATCATAATAATTTAATTATAATACTGTCTAAAACCTAGTAAAAATCTGGAAGTTTAAATGTTTCAGTCTAACACAAGGACTACATGTACAGGTTTAATATGTTTCACCCCTCTAGAGTAAGGGCTTATGTAACCTGATGCGTGTTGTTATGGCCACTCTGCGTGTTCGGCTACAAGATACTACACCTTTATAAAGTGTATTGTTTAAAACTGATGGGTTACCTGTCACCATGACCTTTTTCTTTCCAAGTACAAGATTATTTCGACCTATTATTAATAACAAGTTTAATTTTTGCAGAAAAAAATACGTAAACATGTCAAATGTACGTTTTAGTAATGTTTTTCACTGAGAAAACAATAAAAATTTATATTATAAAATGGTATAAGTTAAAGTTAATTCTTTGAATTTTTTAATATCCTTTCATTTTTATCAGAACCTAGTACGGCTGACAATTAATTTCTTTCTTAGACGATATTTCTGTAAGGATTTCATGAAAACCTATTTGCAATAATTATTGGATTTGGGCTTTAAGACAACTAAGATCCACACTGGTACGGTGTATACAGTATTTACGTATTTTCTCACAAAAAAGGACACTTTTTTTAGAAAAAAGGAGAGGTCGATTTACTTTCAGCCTTATCCAGTACTCTACTGATAAAAAGCGCTACAATCATTGAGATAATTTAAAGCTGCGCAATCTCTAATTCAGATCCCAAGTCTGACGTCTTAGACCGCTCAGACATTGGCCAACATGAAATTAAATATTTAAACGATAATCGATCGAATTTGCTGATAAGTTGCTACCATGCAACACAGAACTATATCGAACAGTCAACCTGGTACGGGAAGAATGCGTGTACCATAAAACACACAGTGCCAAAGGTAATGAATCAATCAAGATTATTGTGGTCTACCACTGAAGTGGTTGAAATCGTGTCTCAGTGACAGATATCAGTTTGTAGAAATTTCCAATGTTCAGTCACAGAGAGTTCCTTTAAATCAGGTTGTCCCCCAGGGATCTATCCTTGGATCTGTACTGTTCTTAGTTTATGTGACCGATCTTGAACTATCAATTAAGAATGGAAAGATAGTCCAATATGCGGATGACACGACTCTCTGCGTCAGAGCAAAATCAAATACCGCTCTGGAAATAGAAATTTTTGTTGAACTGAATTCTTGTATTCAGTATTTCTCCGACTTAAATCTTAAAACAAATAATACAAAAACAAATTATAAGTTTTTGTTTCTGTCAACAAATTAACGAAATTCGACCCATTGCCATGGTAGAGGACACCCTTTTAGAGGAAGTGGAATCCACTCGACTTTTTGGAATATATCTCGATAGAGGATTAACTTCGACCGATCATGTTGAGCATGTATGTGCAAGGGTTGCTTCAAGCGTTTTTCCCTGAGGAATTTGACACAGGTTTGCTCTTTTGGCGTTCTAAGGATGGCCTATTTTGGCCTTTTATATCCCCATTTGACCTACGGCATACGCCTCTGGGGTGGATGTGCCAGGATCAGATTCAACAGAGTTTTCAGGCTTCAGAAAAATGTTATTAGAATCATGTGCAAATTGAATCCAAGAGAGTCGTGCCACGATGCCTTCAGGGAGAATGTTTTTCTGACTTTACCCTGCCTCTATCCCTTGGATGTAGCTCTCTATTACCGATTCCGATGTGAGTTAGTGCGGGGCAGAGACGTCCATATGTATGATACTAGAGGTAGGGACAGCTAAAGGATGCAACAACATAGAACACTGCCATCTGAACAACTTCCTTCACAAGCTGGTGTCAGATTAACTAATCATCTCCCCGGGAGCATAAAAAAATGTTAACACCCCAACCCTGTTTAAAACTCGATTAAAAGACCTTTTAGTGTCTGAAGTGTTTTACTCTGTAGATGAGTTCATGTTACGCCGCTGAGACCACTAATTTTTCGTAACTTAGTACCAATTTAATGTATGTATGCGAGCAGTGAAAGCATCTTAGAATAGCAAACTGCAGGATTTTTAGTTTTATTTATTGACGTTTGCAAATGCAATGTATAATACAATGTATAATAGTTTGAAAGCGATAAAAGTATGGTTGATTGTGTTACAACTGGGTTAGAATTGGCCAGGAGAGTCTACTTGTATTGGTTAAAATAAGAAGCATATCAACTGAATAGCTATTTGAACATTTTCCATCGCTTTCTTTATTAAAATAGAAGACATCGTTTCGAGAAGTAAAATCGTTCCTCTTCTGGTGTCAAAAACACGCTGAGGTACACAACATCAAAAACTTTTTTAGTTTTTTAAATTTTAATAACACGTTTTCTAACTGTATCGTAATGTTACAGAAATATAACACTAAATTTTGAAGATTGGAGTCTACTTCCGGATATAAAAAAACAAGGCATAAAATTAACCGTACACGATAATTTTAAATCTTATAATGTATACTGCTTGTTAAAAATTGTAGCTTTATATAATTTAGGAATTATATAATTAGTTAATGATAGCATTTATATGGTTTTAGTTCAAATACTGTAACTGCAGTTTTTGTGTACGCTTTATCTTATGCCTTAAGGTTTCTTTATCACTTGAAGAAGAGGATAGATTTCAATGCTCGAAACGTTGTGTTCTATTTTTGTAACCAAAACAAGAACAAGTGTCTAAAGACCGTCCTGTTATTTTTTTTAATAATCGTTTAGCAATAATCAACAAAGAACTGCATAAGTTATTGATAGTATTTCAAGAAGACACGCAACTTCATAAAATAATATTTCTTTATCCACTAAGTGGACAATATACTATGTTTACTTCAATTAAAAAAAATAAGTTTGTAAAATAGTTATTAGGTAATATGATTTGGAGGGGGGGGATTTTATTTATCCCTTTTTGCCTGTCAAGGTATTTTCTAAAAGCTGGCTTTGGATGTGAACACAAATTAATCAAATCCAAATAGTATCAAGAATTTGAAGTCGTAGAAGAGTTTTCTTCGGAGTTTATTATTGATTATTGTTTCTATTCCATATTATTACTGTAAGGTGATCTGTTAGGTTGAAATTAACCCCCCTCCCCTCCCCCCAGCCACAATACCACCTAGCTAATGTAGTAGCGGTCTCCTGCTGTACGATCAGCCCGGGTGAAATACCGCCTCCAAGTGCCGTTCCATATGTAAATGGCGGCACCACGTGTAGACTTGGAGTGGGGTAACTTGGCTCATTACTGTAGTGGGGAGCCGTGCCGTGGCTCATCACCGCGAGTGGTTTGGCTCATTCCGAGCCAAGTGGCAGGTACAGTCTTGTACAGTACTTGTTAGTGTAGTGTTCTGTGTCAACACGTTCTTGTAATGTCGAGCTGATCCGCGCCTTGAACATCAACATGAGATGTTTACACTTCATTCTAGAATTCTCCAAAAATGTATCAGAAAATTAATTTAAAAAATGCAACAGACTTCATTACTTTTATCCATTGCATATTACGTGTTACGAAATATAACCATATAACAAGTTTATTAATTACGCAATACATTTTTTTTTATTTTTTGGTATATTTATATAAAAGTAACAGTTTAATCTTGTTTAATACTGTACAGGTATGTAATGTGTTGTATGTGTCAAGGAATACATATTTGCAGAAGAAGAAGCTTCGGTTGAATTTCAAAGAAAATATTGGGAACACAAAAACTTTTACTTGACTGTATAAAATAAAATTATATTTTATCATTCTGCACAATTAACAGGTATTTTTTAAATTTAATTTGGTGCATAAAATGGTTGTTTTCGTTGTCTTCATAATATATGTTTTAAATCAGCTGGCGCACATTGTTTTATTTCAGTACGCCAGCATCAAATTTTGTTATTGTTTCAGTACAACTAGAAACAGCTGTTTTTCATACGAAAACTTGACAGTATGACTATGTTGACTAATTATTTTGTTCTCCTCCGTAGACCAATCAATGGTAATAGTCTCGGCTCTCTAACCGAGAGATCACGAGTTCAAATCCCGGGGAGGTCCAATCATGTACTTTGTACTTAAAAAACCAGTGCAATTCGAAGCCGGCATATTTGACGCTGAAGCTTAAATGAGATAAAAAATACTTATTATTTACTAAAAAGTAAATACAATCTGTAAGCTTTAATTTATTTTTCATTTTGGTGAAAAATGTTTACAAGGAGCAAAATTGTGCTTCGTCGCCTAATTTCATTTCCTTTATATACAATTGTCTTAGGAAAAGAACCAATTTTGCTTCTAGTGATAAAACTATTGTTTCATAGAGTTATATTTGCAAATATAACTAAAGTTGATTGGAAAAATAAAATTATGTGTTTTTAGTAAACAATAACTATCTTAATTACATTCCATTTAAAAATTGTAATCATTTTAGAGGCATTTTAAATATTAAACATTTAAAACTGTTAATACAAGTTACGCGTATGCTACACCTCGTACCACCTAATTTGGATTTGCTTGCAAAATTACAAGTCCTTAGTTCCCTTCAATCTCGAGATTTCCTGCGGCCACGTTGGCAGACATGTATCATGTAGAAAAGAATTTTTTATATTCTCTCGGCAGACAAAAAATAAATTGTGTTACCTTAAGTGCTTCTATGACGCTCAGCCAAAGTCCATAGTAGAAATGCACCATCATGTATAACATTCTTTTCCACGAAGGAATGAAGTGTCTAAAGATTTAATATTTTGTGACAATTATGCCACATGATATATTCACGTTTCTATCAGTCAAGTTGGGTTACAAAGAAGTGATTAATAAAAGTCAGCACACCAAGTCACATGTTAAAATGTGATGTAATTAAACTACATTTGTTTACAAACTTATATATTCTGCTATTTTTGTTGCCATCATGATTATCCATGACCAATGAAAAAATGTTTCAAAAACCCATAAAGTGACATGTATCATAGTCGAACTGTGTACTTTACATAAACATGGAGTTATGAAAAATTTTAAATCTGTAGGTCAGCTCATTATCGAGATATAGCGCAGACAGACAGATAGACAGAAGAAAAGGCAGACAGGCAGAAATTAAGTTCTAGCCCCTCGAGTAATTTAGTAGATTAATTTGCGAATTTTTAATTTGTGACCTATTTTATAATTTTATAATATTTAGGATATAAATTCAAATGGTGCGTTTCCATACATATATAATTTTCATCCAATTTTTGACTCTGTACAGAGTAACTGTAAAAAACTATATTTCTATAGTTTACTTCTTCTTGTACTTATGAATACTTAAATGTCTGATAGAGTTTGAAAATAGTTGGGCTTCCACAATTTTTGAAAATAATATATTAATACCTCTCCATTATACAATCATCATATCAATAGCTTATTACAACTATCCTTCCAATCTATTAATGCACCCTCAATTTGAAGGAAACAGGATTTTTCGGACATTTCCCATTGACACAAAAAGTCAGAAACGATACGTTTCGAGATCTGCAATCTGATCTCTTCTTCAAGTAAATAACTAACTAAGCTCATAATTAAAATCTAGGTTAAAATAAACAAATCATATCATTTATTTCATTGTTGAAATAAACATTTTTGTGAATTCTGTATAACAGAGCGTTGTCAAAAAGTCAGGAATCACAACCACAATGTTGTGTGCCACCCGTTTGTGTGTTACTGATATTTAGTACCACTGCACGATGGCAAGTATCCAGAAAAATCCTGTTTCCTTCACAATCCTTCTATCGTAAAAAACAAAATTCAAACACTATTTGAAATTCAAAGATATTTTAATAGCAAGTAAACTTCTTAGATTTCTTGGATCATTAAAACGTATTGCAATAATAAAATAAACATTAACATTTACTTTTAATAGTAATGTTCGGTATGCATTTTAAAACTTAAATTATAGTTCCTGGAGAAATACAGAGATGGATGATAGAGAGGGGGTTGTAGTTGTGGTAGGAAGGGTGAAAGTCCAGACAGCATGGCATTGAGAGGGTCCCTTGACATCTGTGTAATTGCGTCAGAACGATTTACTACCATTTAACTTTAGCGAGTAATTTTACTTTGATCTAACTCATCTAACACTATTTAAAATTAGCACAACCTGCCTACAGATCTCCATTTTGTCAAACCCCGATATCGACATCTTTAAATTCGACCCATTTCATAATAAGAGTAAATCTTTAAAACTACTGGAGTAGATTTCTATAACTTACGAATTTTAGGATGACTTATAGGAGGGAAACTGTGAAATATACATAACACTAATAACATTTTGACTATTGTATATAATTTTGTTCACGCTATTAACGATTTAACCCTCCGATCGTTTACCATATTTTGTTAAATACACATTTTGTGGGATTTTGCAGGCTCTCCAGGCTTGTAAAATTTAGAAACAATATTAATCATAATTGACATACAAAGTGTTGTATACTTTTTTCAAAGAACTGTAGCACCATACTGTGTTAGTGTGAAGCAAAAAAAATACAAACAACTTTTTTAAACAAGAAATGTTGTAAAAAATATCTGTGTGATTACAAAAATATTATATATATATATATACAATATTTTTTAAATTTTATTAAACTATGTATATATATATATATATATATATATATATATATATAAATACACATTTACATAATACTCATGTATGAACAGGAATAAAAACTCACAAACTTTTGGATGGTATAGTTTTTTTAAGCGGTTTGACAGGTAAATGTTTACCTTGACAGGACTTTAAGCAGCGAATGTTTATCAACGCGATTTGCGTCTATTGCACTTAAGAAACGTCCTACTAGACTAAAATTGCGCCGATGTACGCTCCGGGGGTTAACATGTACTAGCCGTGGTGAGAATGGGCTGCTGAGGCCAGAGGCTCAAAAGGACTGGTAGAATAAGGTACAGAAAAGATCAGCCTCGCCTTATAACACCATCGTGACTTAAGAACTATGACTAACTAAAATGTATTATGACTAACTGGTCGATAATCCTGGAAATGGGAATTATTTTACAGTTTAGCCATTACTTTAAAACGGATTTTATTATATATATATATATATATATATATATATATATATATATATATATATATATATATATATTTATAAGTGTAAAGCTTTAAAACAATTTCTAAATATGTACAAAATTACATATTGAATGTACTCTTCTCATTTCAGTACTTAATTAAACAATGACATTTTTTTACATTCATACTGCTCTTAAAACTAATGACACTCCTAAGCTATTTTTTGGCTTTCATTGTATAAATAACAATATTCCTGCATCAATATTCACTCCCAACGCTTACCCAAACAATATTACATCCCAAAACTGCACGCAATTATATAGTTCATATATTTCCGGGTAGAGCGCTCCACTTGCGCGAATCCCCGCTGAATCCCCAGGGACTTGTACTGCCAATGATTTATCCCGCAATATCATTTCCAAAATTAAACACCGCTCCCCTTGATTGGGGGCCGCTCCTGATTTATTTCAACAAGTTATCAGCTGATAAATGACGCTAAAACATTCATTCCACAACCTTGTAAAAACGGTAATTTTGTTTGAAGAGTACTTTAACAACAAGGTAATTTACACATACATTCGTGCATGTTTGTTTTGGTATGTTCCATGCAAAATGCTCCGATTTGAGTACTTTTACAACTGATCATTTTGTTTATAATGTTATCCTGCCCGTAAGTCAATTTATTACTCCTACAAACATAGGTGCCATTCTGAAATAAATTATATCGTCTGTTTTTTTTTAATTTAGCCACAGAAGTATTGCTTGTAGTTAACAGCTTTTATTACACGATATCATAATAACTCAAATTTACCTACTAGTTACCAAGGTCAAATTATATATGAACTAGCATACTGAGAGAACGTAACCTTTAAATCTGAATGGTATAATGTTTAATGCTAATACCATGGATAAGCATTTGTAAGTTAAGTTTATTTTTTAATTCAACTTTTCACTTTATAAATAAGCAAGTACACAATATTATTAAATATATATGAATTAGGTATTTGATATATTTTTGTATCAAAATGGTTGTAAAGGAACCGTCTCTATAAAAAACCAATAATATTGATAGCAACAAAAAACTAAATAAGAATATCATAAATAACTAAATTAATTAAAATTTAACACTGACTAGGTTAAAAGTTACATCCCATTTATTCGAGAAGTCTCCTTAAAGAAAGAAATAATCCTCACTATAACTAGCCCATTGGCACACAGAATATCTCTTAAAGAAGCTGGAAGGTTCAAGTAGCGCTTGTGCTGCGAGTAACGAGGACAGTCGACAAGCACATGTCCCACACGTGGCGCAGACCGTCATATGTCTCGGCTATTAAGGAAGCAGTGAGTCAACAGTGTGTGTGGCCCAGTCGAAGACAACCCAGCACTACCTCCTCACGACGATCCCAGGGTGTGACGGTGTCCGATTGGCCTTAGCTTGTTCTTGTCGACCGTCCACTAGTAAGAGTTCTGCCTACCTTCGAATTTCACCTTCGCCACTCGGGCAATGTCAATGTCAACATGTCCACTATCCGCGTATAGAAAAGGTGAAGTTTTCCTTTACCTCTTTATCTGCCAACTCATTTCCAGATATTCCATGAAGGCACTGAAGAGGCTTCAAGATCACAAGAATGCTCCTGTAGATATGTCTTTTATAGCCTGAACGCCTCTAGGAGAGTCTGTCCAAACTAACAAAACCCTGATTATGGCAGACCAAGCTATGCTTGAGATCCTTTTTATGGTTGCGAACCATTAAGAGGGCTTTTCTAAACTACCAAACTACTAGTCATGGCAGACCATGCTATATGCTTGAGATCCTTTTTATGGTTGCGAACCATTAAGAGGGCTTTTCTAAACTACCAAACTACTAGTCATGGCAGACCATGCTATATGCTTGAGATCCTTTTTATGGTTGCGAACCATTAAGAGGGCTTTTCTAAACTACCAAACTACTAGTCATGGCAGACCATGCTATATGCTTGAGATCCTTTTTATGGTTGCGAACCATTAAGAGGGCTTTTCCAAACTAACAAACTCCTTGTCATAGCAGATCATGGTATGCTTAAGATACTTTTTATGGCTGCGAGCCACTAAGAAAATCTGTCCAAACTACCAAACTCCTAGTCATAGCTGACCATGTCATGCTTGAGATCCTTTTTATGGCTACGAGCCACTAAGAGAGTCTGTCCAAACTACCATACACTTAGTCATAGCAGACCATGCTATCCTTAGATCCTTTTTCTACCTGCGAGCCACTAAGAAAGTCTGTTCAAACTATCAAATCCAAGTCATTGACTATGGTGTGCTTGAGATCATTTTATGGGCTCGAGCTCTGCCGTGTATATGGGTGTCATAGGAAGTCTGAAGCCGTACTGACACTCCGAGAAACAAAAGCGCCGAAAGTACTTGATTTATCTTTTGAGCCGTCGGTACAAACTATCGCTGTGTATTATTATTTTACGCGTAGATCATTTCTGGTGAAGACGTCTTCTAAAAATGATTTAGAACGTCCTGAGCTTACAAATATATTTTCTCGTTTCATGATTTACCATGTAATTTGATAGGCGCAGGTGAATGATTCGAAGCGAAATCGTGCGTAAGTGCCATGTCCGACTTATGTTTTCTGAAAAGATAAGATTTCGTATATAAAAAATCGAGACTTATCTCAGCGTGTATTGTACTTAGTACAGACTACGCGAAATTCTGTGTTTAAAGTTTGTTATTGGCGATGGACAATTTAAAAGGATGACAGGATTTCGGAAGATTTCATCGTTATATGTAACAAACAACAGAACAATACGTTTCGAGGATTGATATCTTCCACCTTCTTCAAGTGCCGAAAACCCTAATACATAAACGTGCACAAAAAAACTGAAGTCCAGACTGGTGAGCATGAACCCAAGCGTTGTAACTTCACAGAAACAAGAACACTACACAGCACATGTCACACGACCAGTGAATGTGGGTGCAGGTGTCTATTTTTGTCGCATTTTTATTTTATTTGATTGTTCATTTATTGACTGAACGTTAGCAAAGCCTGTCACTCGAGACGCTGAAAAATCATTGATCATTGAGGTATGTCCAACCTATACCTATATCAGAAACGAACTGACCTTGGGATTTGGTTGAGCGTTAGAAAATGTTTTTACATTGGATTGATGAGTAACCATGATGGTAACAAGGAAATAGTATAAGAAATAAACTCGTAAAAAAGTGAGTACAATAACATTATATCTGAACATAGGACCACATGTAGCTTTCTCGTACAGAAAAAAGAAAAAGAATACTGAATAGAAAGTCAATGACACAATTTTAATTCATCGCACCTTGCATTTTAGTACCATCCTTAGCTCACTATGCACGGTATATTTATCTGAACATTTCTGTAAAACAAAAACACATGAATATATGATGTGTCAAGATAGGTTTCACCTGTATACTTCAAATTTTGGACGATACATTATTTCTACATAGACAAGAATGAGTTCTATAATGGTGAATTTCCAACGACTGAATTTAATAAAGCTCATCACTCTGTAGGGTGCACAATATCTCTGTGCTGACCAGAGTTTACAGTGTACTCTGGCTGACACAATGAATACACAATTTTTCTGTACGTTTGTCTATCTATCTATTTACCCGCAAGATATATCGAGAATGAAACGATCTAAAGATCTGAATGGTGTTTTTAAGTAGACGGAATCCGTATTTTGAACCGCTCCCTGGTCTGTATTTGTTCAAACATAAGTAGATGTTTTTATTTCCCGATACCATCGTCTTACCACTGAAAGAATATCGTCTGTCTTCCATTGAACGAAAAACGTGACGGCCGGAAGGACTATTGCCAATTGTTTAGATTTACGGTGAAAATCATTCTTGTCAAGGCAATCTGCATATTCAATAGCGCCTGAAGTGAAAAGCCTACAGCAGCCGTTACTACGTTATTGAGAGAGGTAAATCCGGAAGAATGATGATGATCGGGAGAAGAAAGGGAGCGCGGGCGAGCAGCGAGCGCAGCGAGCGAGACGTGACCGGGGAGTGAACCACCCTTGATCTCTGGGGGTGGCAGCTCCGTGGGTGGGGGAGAGTCTGACTGCACTTGTACCTGACACGATACTGTGTCTGTAAGACTCTGAGCTAGACTATAGTGTAGCCTAACTCATTTGTGGAATAGTGACTTCAAACAAGATGTTTGCTTTTTCTGCATTGCATTCTTGATGAAACTAGTAAGGTTTTAGAATCTGTAGACCTTAGTTATACTTCCAAAAATATTCAATATGATAGTGTTTTCATACTACTCGTACGTAAAAGCTTCAATTCCAAGCAATTTTTAGTAGCTAAAACAAGTATATAAATGTTAATGTTCCTAAACTTTCTAATAACAACCTCTGCAGTTATTATTCCTGGAACAAAGACAAACCATAATATCATATTTAAAGTTGTATAAAAACAAACTTTCGCCTTAATTTATGAACCGATTTCCTTAAGCTTAATATTGTTTGACTGGTAATTAAACTGTGTATGTATAAAACATGCCATCTGTCATCTTAAGAAATGTATATTGCACTTATTTAAGAAACCGCCATTTTAAAAATAAAAAATATTGCTTCTTTGGTTTTAGTTACAAATCAATGTACCAAACTGAGACTTATTAAAAGGCGTCAAAAATTAAAAATTGTTAAGTGAAAAACAAAATGGAGGCTGTTTGGATAATTATTTAGTTTCTCGAAAGTTCGAAATTGATTTGAGTTCGCCTTTGCTCCCAGAATAATACCAGAAAATGTTGGTTGAGAGTTCGGGACCACTATTAGAGCGGTTATTATATACGAAGTGGTCGTAATTATTACATTTAAAGTAAAAGAACTCAAATTAATTGGCGTTTACTTAAGGTGACAATACAAATGTGTGGTGAAAATACAAATTACATTTCACACTCCACATTCTGAAATGATTTTCTAAGAATAATTTATTATCACAGACATAAAAACGAGTGTAAGAGGGAAAAACGTTTTGAAAATATGAAGAGATTGCATGATCCCTGAAACTTCTTATACAAAGGTAAAACATTTCTTGGATATATTCAAATTATCGGGTTTCCGACAGCCAAGGAATCGTGAAAAATGTGGCATCTGGGGACAGGGACAATCAGGAGCAGAGTTAAGACGTGACCGGGGGCTGAACTGGCTTTTTGTGCACCGTTGAGGTGGGGGGGGGGGGTGGACTGGGGGTTGGGGGTTGGGGTTGGGGAGACAACACCTTGACATTGAACTGATGATGGCTGTTACAATGACGGCAGACCGTTTGTCTGCTGTTTGTCGAGGATTTTTGTGAAAATCCGTTTGTTTTGTCAGTGTCACATCTTTGCATCCTTGCTGTCTTTCTTGTGGGCAATTTAGCCTTGGGTCAATAACGACGTTGAAGAACGAGTATGACTATTGTCATGCCCGTAACAGCCAAGTGTAACATGATTCGGACATTTGTCATCATTATATGTTACAAAAAGTATAACACAACGTTTCGAATATTGAAATCCACCTTCTTCTTCAGGTGTAAAAAGCTAATAGATTAAAATGTACGATAAGGTTAAAAATTAAGTGCGGCAATGGACTGCCACTCAGAAATTACGTAATACCTGTTTGGTACACCAACAGGATAAAGTCCGGATATCACAGCACTTAAGCAAGAGCTCCGTCAGTCTTCCAATTTCGCTGGTGCGTGAGACGTGTTGTTTGTGCTGTTTCTCCAGTCCATTCTCTCCAGCCTGGATTTAATGCTATTGGTTTACCAGTCCAGGTATTACGTAATTTAACATTTGTTATTTTTTGTTGTGTACATTTTGTATTACGGGTTTTTACACCTGAATAAAGGTAGATTTTAATCCTAGCAACGCACTGTTATACTTTTTTTAACATACGACGGCAAAATTCCAAAATCCCATTTTTCTTCAAAATTCCATCGTCAATAAGAAACTTTAAAACAAAGATCCGAATAAATATATAAAGACGTCGTAGTACGTACAGTTTTTTCGGACAGTGTGGTACTCCGAATTTAAAATCTGGACTAATATGGATTAATCGTTTGGAAGAGAGATATGGAACACCATAGCCATGATGTAGCCAGGCCTCCTACTACTTATTATAATGTAAAACAATGATATTTGAATTCTCATGAGTCAAATCAATCAAGAACAAATAGTTATGCATTTGAAAATCTGTAAAGAAAGGAAAACAGTGTGGATCCTAAACTGGGGCTGACTCTTAAATTGTCCATTGTGAAAATATGAGACAACCAAATGATGGAATAAGGAAAAACTAAAGCCATCCGTCTTATAGAATGAGAGAATGGTTTATACTTATCATATGTAATCAGCTATCAGCTTGTATGTTTATAGCTTCTGAATCGAGACCACAAATATATAAAATGTCTGTAAAATTATAATAATAAGAGACAAAACACAGAACATGTAAAGATTAAGTTTCTCATTGTAAGCCACAACTAAATATAGATACTAATTAACAAGAAAGATGGAATCGTTAAAATCGATACATATGTTGTAAGGAGGCACTGGTAACTTACTGGATGTAGAATCCAGTGGCGGATCCAAGCGAGAAGCTAGGGAGTCATGCACCCCCCTCCGAGATTTTGAAAAAAGATGTTTTTAAAGAAAAACTTAATCACGCTCGTACTTTACCCACGAAAAATTAACTTATATTAATGAACTATGAGTAAATTGTTTTTAAATTTTATTTTGTGTGTTTTTTTTATGAAAATAACATGTTAGTAAAGATAATGGTGAATGAAGACCAAAGTGCCCCCTTCCTAAAAAGTAAATAAAAACAGGATCCACTCTGGGTAGAAGCAATGAGATGATCTTGTATCACGGTTACCACAGCCGGCTGTACAGAAACGATCTTGGGTTTTACGCCAAAGGATCAATTTTAAACCTCAATCACTTTTACGTCTTAACTTTTGGTCGTAGTATATATTTACGTACCATTACAACGTCGTTATTAGACGCATCCAAGTGATATTTCTTTCCTCTTGCAAAGCGTATAATTTTATAGTATTTAATTGGTAGATTACTAAAAGAATTATGTTTTTTGTGAACACCAATTCTGAACAATTCTAAAGAACTTTCAGATTTGTATTAGTTATGGCTTCAAATTGAGACAGTTCTTTCAATTCTATGAGCAAAAATAAGGGTGAAACCGTGTTTGCAGGTTTAACACTGTTCTTATGAGGCTATAATTAGGACAGTTGGCCCGTGTAGATACCACTTACAGGAATCGATCAGAAAAGAAGTCAATTAATTGTAATAAGTGCGCTCTCTATTAACAGTGATGTCTTGTATAAGAACTTACTGACCTCTAATTATAAAATAGACCATATTGTGATAGATCGAATAAAAAAGTGTGTTTATGTTTGAGGAGATCATTAAGTTTTAATTAAGAAAATTACTAACAACATGTTTTAAATTTTTAATTTATTTTCACAATTATCTCTAAAATTCTTGTATTTATTTAGGGTAAATGTGTGTTACCATCTTATAAAAAAACATCGTGTAATTCAGTTACAAATATTAATGATGGCTCAAACAAATCTCAAATAATATACAAAGATCCAGATTTACGCAGTAACCCTTACAATATACTGAGGACACTACTGATACTGGAAGTTATTACTTAACTGGATCGATTGTAGTGATGGTTACAACAAGTTAAGAGGATTTCAGCAATAATGTAAGAACATCCACTTTGCTCTGGATCTCCCCGAACTAAACGTTTTATCTTACATGTCACGTACAGCAAGAGTATCGATGTCTAGCTACACACAACCGCTTTACTGTGAGGCCTTCCTCTAGACAGATTGTGGTTGATGGTTCGGACAAGTTAGGAGACTTTCACTAATAAAGTAAGAACATACACTTTGCTCTGGATCTTCCCGAGCTAAACGTTTTATCTTACATGTGACGTACAGTTAGAGTATCGATGTCTAGCTACACTCAACCGCTTTACTATGAGGCCCTCCACTATATACAGATTGTGGTTAATGGTTCGGACAAGTTAAGAGACTTTCAGTAATAATGTAAGAACATCCACTTTGCTCTGGATCTCCACGAGCTAAACGTTTTATCTTACATGTCACGTACAGCCAGAGTATCGATGTCTAGCTACTCACGCTTCACTATGAGGCCCTCCACTATACAGATTGTGGTTGATGGTTCGGACAAGTTAAGGAGACTTCAGTAATAAAGTAAGAACATCCACTTTGCTCTGGATCTCCACGAGCTAAACGTTTTATCTTACATGTCACGTACAGCCAGAGTATCGATGTCTAGCTACCACAACCGCTTTACTATGATGCCCTCCACTATACAGATTGTGGTTGATGGTTCGGACAAGTTAAGAGACTTTCAGTAATAATGTAAGAACATCCACTTTACTCTGGATCTCCACGAGCTAAACGTTTTATCTTACATGTCACGTACAGTCAGAGTATCGATGTCTAGCTACTCACAACCGCTTTACTATGATGCCCTCCACTATACAGATTGTGGTTGATGGTTCGGACAAGTTAAGAGACATTCAGTAATAATGTAAGAACATCCACTTTGCTCTGGATCTCCACGAGCTAAACGTTTTATCTTACATGTCACGTGCAGTCAGAGTATCGATGTCTAGCTACTCACAACCGCTTTACTATAAGGCTATGTTTTAGATAGATTGTGGTTGATGATTCGGAAAAGTTAAGAGACTTTCATTAATAAAGTCAGAACATCCACTTTACTCTATATCTCCCCGAGCTAAACGTTTTATCTTACATGTCACGTACAGTCAGAGTATCGATGTCTAGCTACACACAACCACTTTACTGTGAGGCCCTCCACTATACAGATTGTGATTGATGGTTCGGACAAGTTAAGAGACATTCAGCAATAATGTAAGAACATCCACTTTGCTCTGGATCTCCCCGAGCTAAACGTTTTATCTTACATGTCACGTACAGTCAGAGTATCGATGTCTAGCCACTCACAACCGCTTCACTATGAAGCCCTCCTCTAGACAGATTGTGGTTGATGGTTCGGACAAGTTAGGAGACCATCACTAAGTAATAAAGTAAGAACATCCACTTTGCTCTGGATCTTCCCGAGCTAAATGTTTTATTTTACATGTCACGTACAGCCAGAGTATTGATGTCTAGCTACTCACAACTGCTTTACTATAAGGCTATCTTTTTGATAAATTGTAGTTGATGGTTCGGACAAGTTAGGAGACTTTCATTAATAATGTAAGAACATCCACTTTGCTCTAGGTCACCTTGAACTAAACGTTTTATCTTACATGTCACGTACAGTCATAGTATCGACGTAAGGTGACTGAGGTCACCCCTACAACAACATGTCCGTGTGGAAAGTGTAGATTATTGTGTAATAGTGGCAGCGATCTAGAACTTTGGTACACTTGACACCAGATAAAAGTTTAACTAAGCTGAGGTAAATATTATTTGAGAAATATCAATTTTAATTTTGTGTTTTTAACTGTTTTGATACTATTGTTTCCAGGTATCTAGGTTACGTGCCTATAGGCGCCAATTGGCTACAGATCAATTGTATTTTGGCAATGATTACTTCCTGTACAAAAAGTGTTTTAATCTACAGTCTGTTCTCTTCGATCCTTTCTTTTCCTTCTCTGATTGTAAATAAGTTATTTGTTATTGTTCTCTTCTGTACTCTTTCGGTTATATGTGCTTATATGAAATTTTAGTACTATTACTACCCATAAGCACATACACTAAAGACTTTGAAATTCGATCTTTAAAGTGAGTAATTTAATTTAATCACGATTGCAAAGATAAAAACTTGTAAAAATCCCAATGAATTGGAATTTTAGAACAAGCATCATAATGCGTTCTCACTGAAAGTAAATTATCTATGGTGAATTCCATACATGAAATTCCACATTTTTTGAATATTCAAATTTAATTAATATTGTAAAAAGAGATATTAAACGTTTAATTTTATATTACATTTTATTATTAAAAAAAACATATATGCTACAAACGTACTACTGGATTTCACATCGATACGTCCATTTAAAATAAGTACGCTTTCGACAAGTGTGAAGAAATTAGATTCTTTAGTGAATTATATTATTAAATTACCTACATTGAAGAGTTTACGACATAGTGTTTATATTTAATTGTACAATGTTACAGCTACTCAATTATTACGGTATTAAAACTCCTCAACAGTGCCTGACGTAATAATACGTTTGTAGCAATATTATAATATCTTGTGCCACTGACGTAATATTACGTTTGTAGCAATATTATAAAATTGTGCCTCTGACGTTATATTACGTTTGTAGCAATATTATAAAATTGTGCCACTGACGTAATATTACGTTTGTAGCAATATTATAAAAATCGTGCCACTGACGTAATATTACGTTTGTAGCAATATCATAAAATTGTGTCACTGACATAATATTACGTTTGTAGCAATATTATAAAATTGTGTCACTGACGTAATATTACGTTTGTAGCAATATTATAAAATTGTGCCACTGACGTAATATTTCGTTTAAACACATTTATCCCGTTTTATTTTTGCGTTCGTCGTTATATTACGTAAGAAGTTGTTCCGGAAATTTTTAACGACTATATAAACGTTTTAAACATTTTTGAATATAATTATTCTCCTAAATAGTGGGCTATTGTCAAGATCGGCTTATTGTCTTCTTGGTCCAAGGATAACATACTGATTTTGAGGTTAAAAGGTCAAAGAAAGGTTATGTTCGCTAGTCTATGTCATAACTTTTGAAAGAAAAGTCGTGTAGACTTCAAAACTTGGTACATAGTTTCTTCTTGGCCCAAGGATCAGTTCTGTTGATTTTATGGTCAATAAGTAAAATGTAGTTCAACCGTTTATCTGACTATCCGTGATCTTCCGTGTTCCATACTATCGGTTTATTCTTTATGTGACACCTATTGCCAAGATCTTCTGAATGAATACGATTATTGTTCTAAACGTTGGTCTATTGCCAAGCTCAAGAAAGCCAGTATCATTATTCTTAACATTGGTGAGCTACTTATAAGCACTGCCCAGTAATATTATTCTTCTAAATGAAGAAAATAAGTAACACTATAATCGTGATGTCTCATCACAAAATGGTGCACTGTGTATTGGTGATAATTAAATTACAAAACAACTCGGAAATCCGAGGGTAGCTAAGTAAGCTAGAAGTAATCATATTCTACAATTCTATTTTATTTTTAAAAGAGTCTGTCAACAGTTCAGTTCCTTGAGATGAGTAAGGAAATGCCCAGACTTTGGTGTTTGGCAAATCTAAAGGCATTTTTTTATTTTTTAACTACAAATGTTCTGTTTTTAAAAATTATGCATTATTTATAAACGTGAAAGTACTATTTTTTCACTTTTTTCATATTATTATCTCCAGTTTAGTACAATTTCTTACAGTGATCATCATCACATTACTATTTCTTCAGCAATAAACCGAGAAATGGGTAACAGTTTTGAGGTTTATCGAGAGGGACATCAAAGACTATTGGAGGCCATCATATGACGCTGTCTGCTGAACCTTTTCACGTTAGAGCTTCCCGTGAAAACTTAGAGTCGTGAGTCTTTATCACCGTCCTTTCCATACAAATGGTAACGGTCCAGTATATCCCGGCAAGGGCAATATTCGCACAACACCGTCTGGTGACGCTCATTGCCTACTTTGTAAAACACTGCAGGTGCTCAAGCTTTTAATTAAACTCTAAAGTATTCCATTATAGCCCACAAATCTAAATATTGTAGTATAACAGAACATCTCTTCTAAAAAATGTGTAACGATCAGAATCGTTTAAATTATATAAAACTGAAAGCATAATAGGATTTTGGACATTAGGCATTGATATATATTACAGAATGTATAACACAGCGTTTCGAGGATTGAAACAGTGTCCCACTTTCGCCTGCGCTGGTGTTACGTGTGACAGTGCTCTTGAATTTGCGTACTTGTGCCCTGCAGTAACAACGGCTGAGTTCATTTCCTCCTGTATGGCCTCCAAGCAATTATCCGAAATGTTTTACCCCTTTTCTTTCCTTCCTTTCTTCCTTTTTTTATGTACTAGTTATCTTTCCACCTGATGAAGAGGATAGATTTCAACCCTAGAAACGTTACTTTACACATTTTGTAACATATAAAAGTATCCGAAATCCTATTAACCTTTCAAACCAATAACAATAACTTAATATCAGTAACAAACTTTAAATAAATTATGTACAATTTTGTACACACGTCGTGACCTCAAACAATATACGTTACATGTCGTGACGTCGCACAGCATATGTCACACGTCGTGACCTCACACAATATACGTTATATGTCGTGACGTCGCACAGCATATGTCACACGTCGTGACCTCACACAATATACGTTATATGTCGTGACGTCGCACAGCATATGTCACACGTCGTGATCTCACACAATATATTTTATATGCCGTGACGTCGCACATCGTATGTCACACGTCGTGACCTCACACAATATACGTTATATGTCGTGACGTCGCACATTATATGTCACCCGACGTGATCTCACACAATATATGTTAGATGTCGTGACGTCACACAACATATATCACACATCGTGACCTCACACAATATAACTTAACGTTACACAACGTGTGCCACCACTTATCAAGCTGAATGATTTATCGGCAGCAGCTATCCTCATACACCACTACTTAAGTAGAAGCTCAATCGATGTCAGCACAAACCATTAAAGTACTGATTTCCAGTCTCTTCATCATAGTTTCCTTTCTATATAAATACACAAGGATCGATGTTAATATCCTTGTAATCAGAATAAGAATCAGAAAGAATAATTTTTTATCATTTTATCCTAGGATGGGTAATAAATAATTATTTTAGTTAATTAATCAACCGTAATAGTTGAAATAAACACAAAGTGGACCCCAATCAAGGGGAGCGGTGTTTAATTTTGAAAATGCTATTGCGAAATAAATCATTGTCAGCAAGTCCCTGGAGATTCAACACGGCATTGATTTAAATGGAATGCTGTATCCAGGAATGATAATTGTTTTGGATAATATCATGTAAGTTTAATGCAACGTATTCTAACTACAAAGAGCACTTTTTAAGTATAAAGTTAGAAGTATCTATTTAAAATAGGTTGTTCCTTTAATAGCACAAATGATAAAATGTTTGTTCATTATGTCGGAAATGAATTGTCACGATTATTTAACAGTCTTAGACGGCAGTTACTCTCCGGTAAGGTTAAATCTCTTATGATCATATTGTATCTTCTATGTGCAGTGTCACAAATAGTGTCTCAAAATTGCTCTTCAAAATATATTAATTTATTAGAATTTATTCAAGCACTTCAAATTTTATGATAAGTATTAAAGATTCAGACATTACAGAAATTAAACGTGTTATGCTTTGATTCTCCCGGGATGGTTTTATTTCTGGGTGTTTTATACCTTATAGTTGAACCTACACTGGGTACAGCGAAACCGATGTGTAACTTAAATCTGGGCAATCCTATGGATGTCCAGGAGTGTCATTACTAACTGCAAATGTCGAAATATTAAGGTGCAGTAGTAGATCGCTAGATTTAGTCTTCTACGGAGGACGACTATTGGCGAGAGTGGGGCTCCCTGTGTTAAGGGCTGTTGCTAGTCTAAACATAAGGGTGTGCCACCCCCGTCCGTCTTGACTGGATAAGCTGGTACAGAACTTGTCTCCTCATATTCTAAGGAGACATGCCCGAGATTACGCTGAGGTTACACGCCAAATTTCAAACCTATAGCTTATTGATCCTGTGGACAGTTAGACAGGCAGACAATCGTACAGAGAAAAAAACTTTACTGTCAGTATAACAGACTGTTTAGACAGACAATAAAGAAATTTTGTGTCAGCTTACTGACAGGCTTCAATGATGCTCAGCCAAATTCCATGGTTGGACATGCACCAACTAGAACTCGTTCTTGTGCATACAATTTTCTTGTGATGTCACCTTTGACACCAGGGCTATTTCTCAAATTAATACTGGTTTGCAAAAGAACAAAAATGGTCAACAAAAAACCGGTTAAAACTAAAAATAGACAAATGCACTGTTCTTCATATGCCATCAAACCCATTTACAAAGACCCTAACTAAGAGACAAGTGTGAGTGTCAATCTCGATTATGAGACTGGAGGTATGCGACAAGATAAAATTCTTAGGATCACGCTAAACTCTAGGCTCGATTGTTACGACCATGTCACTCGTACTATTCAACCAGCTGATGGTCTATCTGGAATAAAAAAATTTGCTACCTCAATATGTAAAGCTGGATCTCATACAATCTATGATGACTCTTTACTGGTATTGAATATGATAAAACAGTATTTAAAGGGACACACAAAGGATCTAAAGGATTCAGGACTCGGCATTTCTTTTTCTGTCTGAAGCGTTCTAACTGTGTGTCTTGTAGACATGAACTGAATATGCCTCCGATGGTAGTTTATTTCATACATTTTATCATCAAATTACATTTCCACTTATTTCAGAGGTAGCGTGGCCGAGCGGTCTAAGGCGCTGGTTTAAGGCACCAGTCTCTTCGGAGGCGTGGGTTCGAATCCCACCGCTGCCACTAATATTTTGGAGTAATAATTGTAATGCTATTATGTCTGCGTAAGGCCTTATTTTTAGACATGTTTTTCATAGTACGAAATTCGAGTTTTGAACATTTTCCCAGCCCCTCGAGTAATAGACTTCGCTAACACTCAGCCTATTGTTTGGGTTTTATTACGTTATTCATCATGCGAACCAGCAAAACTATTTTAAGACCAATCCAATAAGTCAAAATATTTAATGTATGTCAATTTTTTACTATCAATAACGGTGTTTAAAAATTATTTATATACCAAAAACCGTCACAAAATGTTAGAAAATACATTTTTATTAATATTTCTTGAAATTGATGAACTTAAGTATTACCTTATACGTACAGTGTCAAACTGCAAACACCTTCACTGCCTTACTCTCTTGGTCGTAAAATTATGGAAGATGTCTGGTTTTAAGATATAATGAATATGCATGGAAACCTTGTTTTTCCTTCCAAAATGTATAATCTATATCGTATTTAGTATAAAAAGCATAAATGATATTTTTAAATGAGACCTCTCTCTCATTATTCTATCACTAAAAAATAAATCTTAATAAAGTGAAAAACACAGTTTATTTACTTCATTACTATTATTACTCCAAAATATTAGTGGCAGCGGTGGGATTCGAACCCACGCCTCCGAAGAGACTGGTGCCTTAAACCAGCGCCTTAGACCGCTCGGCCACGCTACCTCTGAAATAAGTGGAAATGTAATTTGATGATAAAATGTACGGAACAAACTTTTTACTAAGCTTAATAATGTAAAATGTGTCAGTAACATTTAATATAGAAAAGCAATTCGGAAGGTTTTTGGGTGCATTCGTTATGACCAATAAAAGGGGGTATATATTTCTAGAGCACTACATTGCATGAAAGGTTTCGGCCTTCTTTGCACGGAAATAAAATACCCAAGGCTTTTTAGTACAAACATTTTTAACGCACGCTTTTATAATAAACTAAACTTAATTCATATATTGCTGTCAAACTGTACATGAACAGGCTCTGTACCATTAGTTTAAGACAATAACTGTAGGATTTTAAGTCTCTATACATTTTAACCCTTTCAGGGGTAGAAGCGTGCCAGCGTGTCACCACCAGCACTTCGCACAGGAGTAATAAAAAAAAAACACATAAAAACACACAAAAAACATAGAAATACGCTGAGAAGTATAAACATTTTCTAAATTTTATATTAAATAGAAGTTTTATTTTTTATGATTTTCAAAACGTGATGTAAACAGTGAGCTCTCTTTTAAACTCTTCAGAGAAGTGTTAAAAGCTAAAGTGATATAGCGAGAACTGAATGCAATAACGTTATTGAAATGTATGACTTACACTTTGTGAACAATTTTATGTTTAAAAGGAACAGGATTTTAGACACCTATCTTCATTATAATATGTTACTAGAATAGAATACCACGTTTCGACCTTGGCATAGTCTCTTGGTGCGCATGACACGCATTGTGCAGTCTTTTTGTTGGTGCTTCTTCTCATTCCCACTAAACCTCAGGTATATCCTTGGCTTTTGACGTATAACTTGTTCTACTGTTAATCTTTCTAGCTTTTGCGAGTTTTTCTATAACTTAATTAGTAATTGCTTGAAAATTTGTGTTAAGATATTTGATACCTGAAGAAGAATATAAATTATGATCCTCGAAACGTAGTATTCTATTCTTACAAAATAAAACCACGGCAAATGTCCAAAATCTGTTTATTCTTTCAAATCTTCTACCGGCAATAATACATTTTAAACAAAGCATTTAAAAGGCAGAGCATTTAAAAACACGTGGAATCCAAGAAGTGCACAATGTATTGTGCGATACATTGACATCAGCTCTTTTTTATTATGGACGCAAACGTACAATACCATAAAAGATATTTACACAATGGAGCTACTGATTATATTTTACTATTAGATGTACACTAATAAAATTTACATAGTTGTAATAACATTACAAAGTCACAGACATAACTACACACATTGCTGTTATAGCTAGAATTTCTTCATTTATTTTTTCTCAGAAGATAAGTCACTTTATTCAGCTAACCGCCATTATCTGCCAGTATCTTGTAAAACTGGAACTTGGTTAAAATAAACAAATCATACCAGAGCGCTGTGACACGCTTAAGTCAAGGATTACAACCACCATGTTGTGTGTCAACTTCACTAACACTAAAACATGCTAGTTTGTAATTACGTGTAAGGTTAGTTTTCTACCTGAGGAAGAGATCAGATTGCAGATCTCGAAACGTAGTGTTACTGATTTTTTTGTTCCACTGAAAGATGGCAAATGTCCGGAAAATTCTGTTTCCTTCTAAACAATAACGTTTGGTATGAGAGAAGTCAACTAAGTAGGTTGTACCGTAGATACTCATTTCTTATCTATGTTTGTACACAGTTGGTATCACTGCTACCTACTCATTCTCGCGTCACCATATTTGAAGAGGACGAACGCGGGAAAGATAGCTTCACTTTAGAACCAAACAGCCATTTTTACTGGCGTTATGTGTTCGTTAGGAATAACCCGAAAACAGGAATCCAAGGATCAGATCCTTCCTCTGGAAATTGTTCACATTAAGGCCTTACAAATGAGTTGTGTTTGAACTTTCCTTTATATTAAAATTCTACCAATACTTGAATCTAGTCAAAACTTGAACTTTTGTCCTTTGCGTGATCTAGTGCTTTAGTATTCATACCTCAATAGATCACAACCCAACAATCAATGTTAAACATATTCATTGTTTAGCACAGTTCGAACTGAATGCCTAGAATCGTAATGCTTATTGAAAACTAACTACTATATAGTGGACTAAGAATGCAATATTTTAATTTATCTCAATGACCATCTGATATGTAATACCGCTAAAAAGACTAGAATAACGTGTTGCAGGCGCTATCCTTATCACAAGCACTGTGCTTGCTAATTATCTATATCAACCTACTATTATTTATAATTTCATGAGGTGTTATTGAACCCCTTCAGGCCCCCTCTTAGATACGCCCCTGCTGCGTATTGTTATTGTTTTGCGTGAGATAAATAAAGACTTTTGCCGCACGAGTCAGTAAGGTTTTCTCTGTTTGCTTGTCCTCATGTCGGTATGAAACAAAATTTTACTTTTACACCAAACAAAAAGCATTTTTGCGTGTAAAATTCCTTAAAATTTATCTACTTACAAAATAAAAAGTTGATTCACAATACCATAACATGTACAATTACAACTCCAAAATATTAGTGGCAGCGGTGGGATTCGAACCCACGCCTCCGAAGAGACTGGTGCCTTAAACCAGCGCCTTAGACCGCTCGGCCACGCTACCTCTGAAAAGAGTGAGTAAACCAATTCAATCACGAAATATGTGGAGCGAACCTGAACATTGCTATATTTAGATGAAGACATTTCCGCACATGAATCGGTAAAGCATTCGTCTATTCGGTTGTCTGTGTCAGTGTGGTAATGGATTAAGATAAGAACTTTGAACAAGTGACTATATTCACACATGGCCACACACCGTGTGCTCGTTAGACTAAGCCCATTAGACATGACGGCTATTTTTAAACAAAACACAGCTTGTTCTCAACTAAACTATTCAATTTCACTACTGCGTTACAACTTTATAATATTGAGATGGGCCAAAATGGTATTTAATTCAGCAAGTGCACAATTTATTACTATGTACTCTGTATTTATAACATGTAAGGATTGTAATTTTAATAGTATATCCTATTATAAACCGCATTTTAGTTTGTAAAATGAAATTCACATTATAGTAGTATGTAGCAAATTTTAAAATTTTATATTTTAATCTTCGTAAAACTAAAATTGATTTTGTTAGACTGCATAATTAAAATGATCTCTTGCGTTTACTTGACTCATGTAGAATGAATTTAAGAAAAGTTCACTTATTCCAAATTAGTGGCATAATACGAAGCTGTATTTCATTCAATATCGGTAGAAAAACTGTAAATTTTATTTTTTGTTTAAATATGGGGATAGATAAGAATTCAACCAACAAGAATTTCTTCGAAAAAACCCACAATTAACATCAGATATTTACAAAGAAGCCTGAATACCAAATTAACATTGTACTGTTGAGGCTGGGGCATGAAATAAACTTTATATATTTGTCGGATTATGAACATAAATCGATTTTATATTAGGAACTTATAATATAACAGTTTATTATTATATTACAGTATAAAAATCCAGTATACTGGCTGGATTCAGCGCAAAATAAGTAAATTTAGTTTAATGAATAATTTTAGATATACTACACAACCAAGAACAAATCAACAGCATGTTATCAACTATTAAATAAAGGATCGTACACAATCGAAACAAGGTCAACAATAGTAACATAGTAACAATAAAACAATTACATTGTAGTAATAACAATATAGCGATCGGGACTTTTTGTCGTTTGGCTTCTAACTCGTGATGGGTGGTGATTTTTACGAAAAGTTACATACCTTTTTTAATATAGAAGAACATTTTCTAACATTTAAGCCCAACCACAGGCCCAATAGTTCCCAAGATGCTGGACTTCAAAAATTTATGTTCTTTCTCCAAAAAGTTCAAAATTACTATTTTAGTCATGTTTTGGCTACAATATTGGCTTTAATGATCAACCCACGGCGAAAAACATAAAATAAAGTTATAGAACAGGTACTTAGCTTTACTCTAAGTATAGAACGAAGTCCGTATAGGTCTGTATAATGCGAAAAGTTGGGGAAAACGTATTGTTCAATAAATTGGCCCAGAAAGAAAGTTTGTTTTTTCGCTACCAAAATTTAAGATAAAGGAATTGGAAGATTCACATTTTGTTTAATACTACTTTAATATGTCTTAAAAACATACCAAAAAGTCAGCTTAGTACAATTTTTTTCGACCTTCACATACCTTGACTAAGGCGTATATATATCAAAGAGAAGAAGATTTTCAAAGTCAAGATTCGGGCGTACAGCTAATTTTACCTAAAAGATTTCAACCATTGATCGAAATCTCCACCGCTGTCTAATGGAAGTAATACAAAGTAATTTGATTGAAATGGTCACGTTTTATTAGGTCATAAAACAACCCTTTCCCAAACTCACGGCACAGCCCCGCGTGTTTATTCCTCCTTATTCATTGGCATCTGGGGAGCCTGAATTTTATTATATAATCTTACAAAACAAATTACTCGAACCTATTACATACCTAAAATACATCGCAGAGTGAAACTATTAAATATAATGTACACCCTACACTGATTGTACACTCTCTATTTGGTATACAATATGTAATCGTTTCTGTAAAAACATACAAGCTGCCACATACAATCTTTATACAGTTGTCATCCCTCTAACCTCGAGGGTTCCGAACTATCTAAAATTCGGAAATAGAGAAACCTGTTTTACACACCAAAATTAAGAAAACCTGTCTATGTTTTTATGACAAAAGTGCTTAATTTTCTGTCCATGTATATGTTTTTACGTTAAAACCGTATGTAACGTATATAATATAACTGCAAATATTATATTTTGAACGTAGAAATACTTACAAACTTACGCTGAAAATTAAACTTTAAAACTACATTCTAGTAAAATAGCAACTTATATTAAACTGACAATAGTATTAATCATATTTTTATGCTAAACGCTACCTGTAATTGATATATTTAAATCTCACATAAAGTAAAAAAAGTTATATTTTTTTCATTTATTTACATATTACATTATCACCAATCATATATAAAATAATAAGTTAAACACTGTCTAATGTAGTTCGCAAACAATTTGAAAATTATTAAATACGCTAATATAAAGAAAATAGTAACATTTTACATGAAAAATATATATCTTTTCAATTTCATAAGCTTCTAAACGTATAAAGTAATTATGAAGCTTTAGGTACTGTTAGGTTAGGTTAGGTTATAATTTCTTGAAATTAAATAACGTAATTTGTTTGTTGGAACGGTTAGTATTAAAACATGTATTGTTGAAAACGATTAGTTGTTATTTATACACAACATAGTTGTTTGTGATTGTACATTAAATATCATAATTTTCTTTTTTTTTTTCAATAAATAAGTTAAACATACTAATAACACATTTTACATATAAAAGAATGTTTTAATTTGAGTCATTTTTTTTTAAATTAAATATCATCAGTGTTTATGGAGTCAATTCGTTTTTTATTTAGTTTAAGACTTGAAATTAAATATCAACAGATGAAGGTGTCACTGTTAATTATTTTGACCAATTGGCTGTATTTACAATCACGTGATGATTTAATTGGTTCTCCTAATTAAATATCAATAAACGAAATCGGTCTATTGTTTATGGTGTTTTTAGAATCTAGAAATACTCGTAGTAAAACACGTTAAAATAAAGAAAAACAAACACTTCAGGCATAAAAGCATTTTTTTAATTTGAATAGTTTTCATTTTTATTAAATATTATCAGTGTTTTATTGAAACCATTAGTTTTTTAACATTTAAATCTCATTAGATGAAACGTTGTCAAAAATGTCACAGTTAATAATTATATTGATCAGTTGGGTGTTTTAAAATCAGGTGATTATTTAATTGGTTCTTCTAATTAAATATCAATAAACGAAAGCATTCCACCGTTTGAATTTTTTGTGTTTAAGCAATTACATATATTCGCTTGGAATGGAGCACCGGCCCAATATGTAAATGTAACACGGAAGTAAACTTCCCACATTTGCATGTAAAGTTACGTCCAGCCAGAACACCTGCAGTTATCTGAAACAGTCGTGACGGTGGAGCACCGGCCCAATATGTAAATGTAACACGGAAGTAAACTTCCCACATTTGCATGTAAAGTTACGTCCAGCCAGAACACCTGCAGTTATCTGAAACAGTCGTGACGGTGGAGCACCGGCCCAATATGTAAATGTAACACGGAAGGAAACTTCCCACATTTGCATGTAAAGTTACGTCCAGCCAGAACACCTGCAGTTATCTGAAACAGTCGTGACGGTGGAGCACCGGCCCAATATGTAAATGTAACACGGAAGTAAACTTCCCACATTTGCATGTAAAGTTACGTCCAGCCAGAACACCTGCAGTTATCTGAAACAGTCGTGACGGTGGAGCACCGGCCCAATATGTAAATGTAACACGGAAGTAAACTTCCCACATTTGCATGTAAAGTTACGTCCAGCCAGAACACCTGCAGTTATCTGAAACAGTCGTGACGGTGGAGCACCGGCCCAATATGTAAATGTAACACGGAAGTAAACTTCCCACATTTGCATGTAAAGTTACGTCCAGCCAGAACACCTGCAGTTATCTGAAACAGTCGTGACGGTGGAGCACCGGCCCAATATGTAAATGTAACACGGAAGTAAACTTCCCACATTTGCATGTAAAGTTACGTCCAGCCAGAACACCTGCAGTTATCTGAAACAGTCGTGACGGTGGAGCACCGGCCCAATATGTAAATGTAACACGGAAGGAAACTTCCCACATTTGCATGTAAAGTTACGTCCAGCCAGAACACCTGCAGTTATCTGAAACAGTCGTGACGGTGGAGCACCGGCCCAATATGTAAATGTAACACGGAAGGAAACTTCCCACATTTACATGTAAAGTTACGTCCAGCCAGAACACCTGCAGTTATCTGAAACAGTCGTGACGTGGAGCTCGCATCCATTTGTGAGAGTAACATTTTACTGTTCCAGACTTAACTCCGCCTTGCTCATGATTGGAATCCATGATTATGTAACGCCATAAAATATTACACTGTTTATATTTGTATATATAAATATTTGTTTATCCCATAAAAAGTCCATTTTTACACTCGTCTACATTCCGTACTCTGCAAAAGTGCATGACATCAAATACTCAGACAATACATAGGTCCATGATATTAGTGCACATCATAATATAAACAATAACACTTATTTTTTATACAGTAGACGAATACCAGTGTTACATTTACCTATTACCATGACAGAATTTAAGATTAAAATCTGCAATTAATTAATATCAGGATCAATCATTAATCATTGATCAACCATAATCTCATAAATCGTGATTACTTATTTATATTTCAAATTTTAAACCTAAAATATTATATGAAAATGACAAAATTTTAGCACTGTATTTGCAGTGTTTATACACTTCAACATACAAAATCGATATGGACCCATAAATATTCAGAACCGTAATGGCATACTTGAGCTAATGCTTGTAATCGAGATGATAGGGTCGCGTAAATGCTTGTAATCGATGCTCGACGCCCAAACGTGACTTGCAACCCGATGTCATAATTTGGGGACCCGGATACGCGACAATATCAGACCCTATACACAGAGGAATATGCATAGAGGCTACAAGAGTAGTACAAACATTCTTACCGTAACAGAGAGTAGACATACTGCAAGAAATAAAACAAAAAATTTACAAAATTGTAAAATAACCATTGTTATTTCCTTGAGGAAATTATACACATTGGTTATTTCATATGGGTATGATTTAGTACACAATTATATTGGGTACATGGTTTACATAGAGTTGGTTATTGAATCTTCTATTCTTGCGTATTACGGGGTATATCAATATTTGCTATAGATAAAGTAACACTATAATGTTCATCTAAACATAACTCTTACTTCACTATTATCGTATATTTTTCAAAAAACCTCTAAGAGTTATTTCAGTTTGAATATTTTGTATGGCCACTAGTTGTAAACCTAGAATGATATTTACTTAAAATTTTTATGAAAGGTCTTAATTAGATTAAATTTTCCAGATAGTTTTAATGTTATATTTTTATTCTGCTACATTTCCTAAAATAAAACATACAATTAGACTAAAGATTAAGCAAGATAGGACTATAATTTATATGAAATTTCTTACTTGTTTTTATATGTCAAATCAAATAGTTAATGAAGTTGGATAGATTAATTTATGGAAAGCTTGGATACTGAATGGCGGTTGTATTCAACTTTATTAAAAATGCATTGAGGGGTCAGTTTTGTTTACGACGCAGTTGTTTTTGTAAAAGAATCTCGTATTAAATTGTTTTCATATCTATAAAAATATTCCAACATTAACAACTCGTTTCATGTTTATCTCCCGCAGAACTTATATATGTATTTTAAAACTGAAAAATGATAAAACGAGACTCTAGTTACAAGTATATTAATCATAGCAGTGGTTTGTTTCCAAATTACAAATTTAGATTTAAAATTTTAAACGAATGAAGTTTTCTCATTCTATAGATGGATTGGATTCCAATCATGAGCAAGGCGGAGTTAAGTCTGGAACAGTAAAATGTTACTCTCACAAATGGATGCGAGCTCCACGTCACGACTGTTTCAGATAACTGCAGGTGTTCTGGCTGGACGTAACTTTACATGCAAATGTGGGAAGTTTCCTACCGTGTTACATTTACATATTGGGCCGGTGCTCCACCGTCACGACTGTTTCAGATAACTGCAGGTGTTCTGGCTGGACGTAACTTTACATGCAAATGTGGGAAGTTTACTTCCGTGTTACATTTACATATTGGGCCGGTGCTCCACCGTCACGACTGTTTCAGATAACTGCAGGTGTTCTGGCTGGACGTAACTTTACATGTAAATGTGGGAAGTTTACTTCCGTGTTACATTTACATATTGGGCCGGTGCTCCACCGTCACGACTGTTTCAGATAACTGCAGGTGTTCTGGCTGGACGTAACTTTACATGCAAATGTGGGAAGTTTACTTCCGTGTTACATTTACATATTGGGCCGGTGCTCCACCGTCACGACTGTTTCAGATAACTGCAGGTGTTCTGGCTGGACGTAACTTTACATGCAAATGTGGGAAGTTTCCTTCCGTGTTACATTTACATATTGGGCCGGTACTCCACCGTCACGACTGTTTCAGATAACTGCAGGTGTTCTGGCTGGACGTAACTTTACATGCAAATGTGGGAAGTTTACTTCCGTGTTACATTTACATATTGGGCCCGTGCTCCACCGTCACGACTGTTTCAGATAACTGCAGGTGTTCTGGCTGGACGTAACTTTACATGCAAATGTGGGAAGTTTACTTCCGTGTTACATTTACATATTGGGCCGGTGCTCCACCGTCACGACTGTTTCAGATAACTGCAGGTGTTCTGGCTGGACGTAACTTTACATGCAATGTGGGAAGTTTCCTTCCGTGTTACATTTACATATTGGGCCGGTGCTCCACGTCACGACTGTTTCAGATAACTGCAGGTGTTCTGGCTGGACGTAACTTTACATGCAAATGTGCGAAGTTTCCTTCCGTGTTATATTTACATATTGGGCCGGTACTCCACCGTCACGACTGTTTCAGATAACTGCAGGTGTTCTGGCTGGACGTAACTTTACATGCAAATGTGGGAAGTTTACTTCCGTGTTACATTTACATATTGGGCCGGTGCTCCACGTCACGACTGTTTCAGATAACTGCAGGTGTTCTGGCTGGACGTAACTTTACATGCAAATGTGGGAAGTTTACTTCCGTGTTACATTTACATATTGGGCCGGTGCTCCACGTCACGACTGTTTCAGATAACTGCAGGTGTTCTGGCTGGACGTAACTTTACATGCAAATGTGGGAAGTTTCCTTCCGTGTTACATTTACATATTGGGCCGGTGCTCCACCGTCACGACTGTTTCAGATAACTGCAGGTGTTCTGGCTGGACGTAACTTTATATGCAAATGTGGGAAGTTTACTTCCGTGTTACATTTACATATTGGGCCGGTGCTCCACCGTCACGACTGTTTCAGATAACTGCAGGTGTTCTGGCTGGACGTAACTTTACATGCAAATGTGGGAAGTTTACTTCCGTGTTACATTTACATATTGGGCCGGTGCTCCATTCCAAGTGAATATATGTAATTGCATTAACACAAAAAAATGTTAACGGTAGAAGCAATTAAATCAGCTGATTGTAAATACGTCCAATTGGTCAAAATAATTAGTTGTGACATTTTTGAGAACGTTACATCTTATGAGATTCAAATTCTAGTGACAAACCAATTTTAAGTAATGTATTTTTTCAATAAACACTAATCATATTTAATAAAAAAAATAATGATTCAAATTTAAAAAAATGCTTTTATGTGTGAAATTTTTGATTTTCTTTATTTTAATGTGTTTCACTAAGAGTATTTCCAGATTTTAAAAAACTACATACAGTGGGATGATTTCATTTATCAATATAACTAGAGAACCAACTAAATCATCCCCTGAGTATAAAAACAGGCAATTGGTTAAAAATTATTAGCTGTGATATTTGTTTAGCCGGTTAATTTAATTAGATTTAATTTCAAGTAGTAACCAATTGTAGTTTTGCGTAACAAACCAATCGTTTTCAACAATGCCCTGTTCCAACAAACACTGATGATATTTAATTTTTGTTTAATACCTATTCAAATATTCTAAAAAATGACATTGCTATGTGAAATAATTACTTTATTTTGTTGTGTTGAAAAAGACCATAATTTTTACAGAAATTGATGAATATTTGTACATAACAACCTTGTTTAAACAGTAGCTATTCCCGCTTCGCCCGGAGCTTCGCCCGCAATTTCTATGCTCCAACGATTTCAGTAACACTTGAATTATTTTTTTTATCAACGTAGAGGAACACCAAAGTCGAAGCTTATAGCTTTCTTAATGGAAGCATTTGTAATTTAGTATGAAAGGTCCCTATTATATTATTTTTAAAATGGAATTAGTCATACTCGTATAGCATGTAACAGATACCCATTTCACAGTGTTCATCATTAAGTGGACCAGAAGTAAAACCAAATTGTGAGTAAATCTTATTTCGGGTTTTCCACTTTTAGTTTGAATTCATTCTACTTCCACCGCAAAATTTAAATTTGGTACTTTGCCTAGGGAAACAATATACATAGATCTATACGTAATTTTGCATTGAAGTTGGATTCAAAACAGAACAGTTTTCTACATTGTATAGATGTTGTTATTGAAAATTAAAAACTAAAATCCACATTAATAATACTGACAAATTTCAGCACTTCCATTATTACAGTTGTCACCAATCTGTAAATATTATACATGATGCAGTAAAGTTCTTGCTTCCCAATCCACGTTCACTATATCATACTATTTCCTCGGTCTAGTCTAGGAATTATATAAGTATTTATATACCTAATCAATCAGTATCGTATACCTGATAGGTAAGAAATGAATACGATGTTCCCTCGACGATTTTCTGCCATAAAAATTGTATTTAATATCTAGTGTATTGCTTTTTGATTCCACTTGCTATAATCAAGAGCTCACTGCGCTCGCTTGTTTCCTCAAATGGTAGTCACGAAACGAGTGGTTTGTGACTCAAAAACTAATGCCTAGATCTTCCGTTATTAGTTCCTTCAGCTACTGTAAATATGCCGCCCACCGGCACTACATTTAGCAGGATGTTTGCTGCTTTGGAGACCATTGGAGCGTATCCCGGAGAGGTTTTCGAAGTAATAATAAGCCTATATTCATCCCAGGAACCGTAAGAATGTCCATGTAAAATTTCGGTACAATCGTCTTAGTAGTTTACGCGTGATAGCTAAACAAACAAACAAAGGTACCTTTGCATTCTTTTACATTATTAGGAATGTTTCGTTCTGTAATATTTAGAAGCTTATACAACTAAACGTTTTCTTTATCATGTAAAATGTTGCTTAATTTCTATATTTTAGTGTATTTAACCATTTCCAGAAATTTCTCATACCATTTTAGATAGTGATTAGCATATAATATATGAATGGTTATTGCTTGCAACTTGAATTGCACATGTAAGTGGCTGAGAAAATGTGGTGAATGCAGAGGATAAAAAATTAACAATGTTACTATTCTTGTCACTTTTATGCAGGATGATATATTATTAATTTGTAATTTTATAGTTTTAACCAGTTATTTTCGTCCTGTTTGAGAAATAAAAATTATTTTTCAGTTGTTTTGTTTTCCAGAATTTTGGCAGTTTCCTATAAGTATACACGTTATAACGTAAAAATCATATATTTTAACAGTAACTACGTATTTCAACAAAAAAATCTGTAATATTCAATTTCAGGAAGAATAAACATTTATAACTGATTTTTTGTGTGCAATATTAATAAGTATTATTTATTAACATAAAATAGGGTTGAATAAATGTTGACTACAAAACATTGTAATTTTTGTTTTTAGTTATTTAGTTTAGCTTTGTTAACAGTTAGTTTTGATATTTATTATTGTTATATATTTGTTTGTATTTATTATTATTCTTACGGATCTGATTTGTATCTGTGTTGTTTCTGATGATTTATATTGTTGTTGTTATAGCTTTAGTCATACGTTATATTCTAGTACTGTTTATGTAAAAAGGGTAATACAGTATAAGTCCGATATATTATTTTCTACAATTTATAAAAGGTGAAGTCTGAGATTTTACATTTTTGTTCTGTATTGCTAGCCTCTATAACTGATTAAAGAATGCTAGTATTTCCATAATTACAAACTGTAACAATTGTACGATTTTTTAGATGGAAATAAATCATTATCATCAGTTTGTGCAGTAAAAAAAAAAATACTTACTTTACCATGTCAAATGTCATCTAATTTTAGTGTTGAGCGATTTCTAGAAGTTTGTTACGTTACTTTAGACAATGATAAGCCTATTTTAAATGGGTTCGTAATAATTTCATAAGCAAATATCTTGAGATGTTTTTATTTAGCAATTTATTTTAGTGTATTAAATACCGTTAGGTCTAGTTTGAAAAATTAGACAATTTTACTATTCCGGTAGTTTGGACTGTGTGATATTTAACATAAATTAAATTACACAGTTTTTGCACGCTCTCATTCTGGGCTTTGTCAAGAAAAAAATATTTTTCAGTGAAGGCCTTATTGGATGAGGATTAGTGAAACTTTTCACGTGATAAGCTGAAATTTTAATTTTTATCTGTCCGCATGAAACCGCAAGAACAAACTGAACTGTGGATATTGACATTTTGACACATGACGTAGCCTAATGAAGTAAATTTTCATGCAACCTTATCGAAAATGTGGCGAAATTTTCTGTCACACTTCACGTAAAGTGACGCACCCCTACCTTGAAAACCTCATGGTGTATTTTACATTCCTCTCCTATTCACCTAAGCTTTTCACCTAGTACAGGATGAAATCAGACATGTTCCATATCACTCACAACTTGTTCCCCAAGAGCAAAGCTTCGGGCTAAGCCAACGATTGGGCTTGTGAAATAAAAATTCACCACAACGTGTTCACGTATTCCTTTGATTGGTCCGACCACAAAAAAGTACGGCATCGTCACATCTCCCCCTCCCCCCCCCCAGGGGTCGCTGCTGAACCTCGTCTTGTTTCATCCCTTGCGTCCAGTCAGGCGTGTCTGGCTGCAGGCTTGTAAAATATAAAACACCCCGAAATCTTGACGTGACCGGGAAAACAATCATCTTTCTTCAAGAGCCGGAGATCAATGGTGAACGTGCATATAATTCTAAAATGGAGAGGAGCGGTAACGTTTTGAGTAGTGCCTTTAGTTTCGAAGGATAATCAGTACGTTTTCTAAAGTTGTATTGAAGGATATTTTCTACAATTTCAAAAAATTTCTAAAATTGCAATTCAATTCCCAATTCAATTCAAAACCTTATTTATTTCCAAATAAAGAAATTACAATTCCATAATAGATTAATATATACTATAGTAATTAAGTATGATAAAAACATAAACATTACTTATATATATATATATATATATATATATATATATATATAATATTTAATATCCTTAAATATTATAATATTATATAAACAGTGTAATATTAATCCAAGGATCTTTAAGGATTGCAATATTGTTAATCCTTAAAGTTAGTTCTTAGAGTGTAAAATAAATATTTAAAAAACAGATCTACACAGTACAGGTACCAGAGGTACACAGGGCAATACTCCATTTTACAAATATATGTATTCGTATTGGTCAACATCCGTATATTCGTATTGATCAACTTCCATGTATTGGTATTGGTCAACAATTATATATTCGTAATGGGCAACATCCATATATTGATATAGTTTCAACATCCATATATTGGTATTGGTCAACATCCATGTATTGGTATTGGTCGGTCAACATCCGTATATTGGTATTGGTCAACGTCCATGTATTGGTATTGGTCAACATCAATGTTTTAGTATTAGCCAGCATCCATAAATTATTACTGGTCAACATCCATATATTCGTATTTTTCAACATCAATGTATTGGTATTGGTAAACATCCATGTATTGGTATTGGTCAACATCCATATATTAGTATTGGTCAACATCCATGTATTGGTATTGGTCAACATCCATATATTAGTATTGGTCAACATCCAAATATTCGTATTTTTCAACATCAATGTATTGGTATTGGTAAACATCCATGTATTGGTATTGGTCAACATCCATATATTAGTATTGGTCAACATCCATATATTCGTATTTTTCAACATTGGTATTGGTCAACATCCATGTATTGGTATTGGTCAACATCCATATATTGGTATTGGTCAATATTCATGTATTGGTATTGGTCAACATCCATGTATTTGTATTGGTCAACATCCATATATTAGTATTTTTCAACATCAATGTATTGGTATTGGTAAACATCCATGTATTGGTATTGGTCAACATCCATATATTAGTATTGATCAACATCAATGTATTCGTATTATCCAACATCCATATATTCGTATTTTTCAACATCAATGCATTGGTATTGGTAAACATCCATGTATTGGTATTGGTCAACATCCATATATAGGTATTGGTCAACATTCATGTATTGGTATTGGTCAACATCCATGTATTGGTATTGGTCAACATCAATGTTTTAGTATTAGCCAGCATCCATAAATTATTACTGGTCAACATCCATATGTTCGTATTATTCAACATCAATGCATTGGTATTGGTCAACATCCATATATTAGTATTGGTCAACATCCATATATTCGTATTGGTCAACATCCATATATTCGTATTTTTCAACATCAATGTATTGGTATAGGTAAACATCCATGTATTGGTATTGGTCAACATCCATATATTGGTATTGGTCAACATTCATGTATTGGTATTGGTCAACATCCATGTATTGGTATTGGTCAACATTCATGTATTGGTATTGGTCAACATTCATGTATTGGTATTGGTCAACATCCATGTATTTGTATTGGTCAACATCCATATATTAGTATTGGTCAAAATCAATGTATTCGTATTATTCAACATCCATATATTCGTATTTTTCAACATCAATGCATTGGTATTGGTGAACATCCATGTATTGGTATTGGTCAACCTCCATATATTAGTATTGTTCAACATCCATGTATTGGTATTGGTCAACATCCATATATTAGTATTGGTCAACATCCATGTATTGGTATTGGTCAACATCCATGTATTAGTATTGGTCAACATCCATATATTCGTATTTTTCAACATCAATGTATTGGTGTAGGTAAACATCCATGTATTGGTATTGTTCAACATCCATATATTCGTATTTTTCAACATCAATGTATTGGTATTGGTAAACATCCATGTACTGGTATTGGTCAACATCCATATATATGATATTGGTCAATATCCGTATATTTTTATTCGTCAACATCCATATATTGGTATTGGTAACCATCCATATATTGGTATCCCAGTCTCACACCGACATTCTGCAGATCCGCCATTGCACTTCATCAAAAGAGGCGATCTAGATCATATTGTAACCAAAACTAAATTTACTAACTATTTTTGTTTTTCATTCAACGCCCTTCTTAATACTAGGTAGGCTACTAAACTTTTTCTTCCAGAAAAGTTACAGAAATAATTTTATAATGCTATAAAGTTTAAGGACATTTAATCGGAATTTTGTTGCAACTCTATTTTGTTTTTAGTTTAGTTTAGTCACAACCATTTATAATTTTTTTCTTTTCTGAAAAATAAAAAATCAAATAGTATTGATCATTCACAAAGATTGGTAGGAGTTTGAAATAAATTAGGCATTTATTCCTTATGGTTTATTACGATTATAAATAGTCTCAAAATTAAAAAATTTAAGGATACGACATTTTTACAATAATTCCATGAACTTCAGGAAATCATATGTGTCAAAAATCAATTTTGTTAAACAGTTTTATTAAAAAATAATTAATTTAATTAAAATATATCATTCTAAGATGTCACTTTCCGTAAGCTTATAATTATTATAAAATTATTATATTATTATTGTAAATTTGTATTAGTATTGTATTATTGTAAATTATTATTGTAATTAGTATAAAATGTCTCTCCGAGTAGCTAACTCATTTACACAGTTAAAAAAAAAAATGTATCTTCAGTTTTTAATTTTCACCATCACCAAGTAACAAAATTCCCTAAAACCTCCAACTCTAAATGCCTACACAAGATAGCTATGTTGGGAAGTGTTGCGTCAATGCGTATGTTGATGTTAGCTTCATTTCACCGCTCGATGCAGGGTTTGAAACCTGACGCCTGTTATTTCTCTCGCAGAGATGAACGTTGTTCTACTCTTTTGTCTTTAGTGAAGTCTTCTTAAAAGGCTATAGCTTTAATCCCAACCAAAAATTTACTGCATTACTTTCCTACCATTTCCTAATAAAAGTCCAAATTCTCATTGAACTTTCAGTTGATACATAAATAGCAAAAATATACAAATCAATCAAAATTTTACATAAAATTATTTTATTGCAGCTTAATACATCATAAATAATATTTCACTATAAGTGGCAATGTTAAAGTTGACCTTTAACAATGCCCTCGAGATCTGATTTTGAATTTGGGTACAATCTCGAGGGATGTTTTTCTTCTTTCGAAACTCGCACTGATAGCTAGGAACATTTCCGATCGGTATTTTTTCGACCTCAGATTACATGGTCGCCTGAATTGATGGCTTTTTAAAATTATAGTAAATGTAAATAAATAAATACATATTTTACATACATACATATATTATGCATATATATTAGTATATCATAGATTCTAAAATTCATTGACACTAGAAATAATTAGTTATAAACTACGAACTCGCACGATGGGGCCTTTATTTATAGTGTGAAATAAGTTAAAATAACTGATGAAATAAATGATAGGCACGTTAAAAATTTTAGTTATGAACATTTAAAATCATGCAGATAGCCTTATAAAATGCTAGTTATTTTGTTCAGTGCCTTAGCCTACTGTATATGTGAAAAATGAAATATACATTACATTGATAAGTATGAAAATACATACCATTTCATTGTATGCATTTAGTTAAATAGTTAATTAGTTTAAAAATCAAATACATTCTTTCGATCCCACTAATATTATAAGTTTGGATATTTGGATGTGTGGAGGTTTGTCCTCGAATCACGCTGAAACTGCTATACGGATTGTTTTGAAATTTGGAACAGGTGTAGCTTTTGGTCTGAATTAACATTTAGAGTGCTTTTTACCACCCATAACACATTCATTTCACCAAATAAAGTCGAATTCAAACTGAAAAATTAGTTTGTTTACATTCGAATGTTATGATAAGAATGAAACGTAATAACGTTTCATAATTCAAATTAAACTGGCACTAAACAGCTGTTGACCGCTATAATTCGACAAACTTTCTGAAACATCTCTTTACATTGCTAATGAAAATAAAAAGATAATGGCGAGCGACTTATTATGCCAGAACACTGGGGGTGAATTTAAACGACCAGAACAGACCCATATTGACCGCAGCAACTTTTTAGTTGTACGATACAATTTCGTAATTGGGATAAAAAGGCTAACTCTTATTGTTACTAAAGCCATCGAAGAACTTCAATAAATTATCATGGAATGTGGGAGGGAAATACTAATCTTATAAAAACTGTTTCAATTTACGACATCAGGATCCCAAACCTTTGTTCTTTAAACTCAAATCTAAATTGGATCAGGAGATTGGAATGGCTTTGAGTGACTATCGATTATCTCTAGACTGTTTATTATGTCATAGACAAAAAATATATAGATATATTGTCCAGTTTTTCAACAGAAAATTGCGTGCGAAACCGCGGGTAACTGCCAATTTCATACATTAATGTCATCAAAAATAAGTAAACAAAATACTTACTTTTACTTTTAATTAAATTAAAATGATTACTCAAAAATATTCAAAGAGACAAAGCCTTTAAATATAATGGAACGTGAATCCTATCTACACCTAACTTACCCTCTTGAATAGTATAATTTTAAAATAAACATTAAACTAATTTAAATAGTACTAAATTTTAATGAAACAATACTTTTCTAATATGGTTTATTTTTTGGACGAGGCCATTCAAACCAAAACCATTCCAAGGCCATTCAACCATCAGGTGACTTCACAAATGATGATGGAACCTTTGGTTTCGAAAGGTCTTGTCCCAAAAATAAACCATATTGGAGAAGTATTGTATTGTATAACATTTAGTATTATTTAAAAAAGTTTTCTAATTGCTCCAAGAGTCTTCAATTAAATTAATTTGGCTATACGTTGACTAAGTTATTTTACAAACATATTATTTAAAAATAGTAATATACTGTATCGTTATGGATAGACGCGCCTGCACTTCAGATAAAGTGCTAGTTTGAACATTCTGGCGCGACGCCTTCAGAACTTACAACGCATTAGACAACACAGTAATGACATGCTGGTTGCCGCGGTCCTTGAGCACGGCGCTACACCTCCCGCACTCTAGTTGTCTCGTTACCCGCCAGAGAGCAGCTGTTGACTTATTCCAGCTAATGGCGACCACTGCTCTCACGACCCCAGCGCCTCAGGGGTTGACACAAGACTTGAAGTGCTGCACTTGGGATATTCCCGTTTTAAGTAACTTGAACCCAAATTAGAATTTCATACTCGATGTCCCTGCATGCTCGTAACGCATGACTATGAAAGTGGATTGGCATAATACCACTAATTATTAGGGTAATAATGATGACACCTTAATATTTTCATCCCAATCGTAAAAATACAAGCAAGTCCTTTTTATCTTTTTTATTTTTAATAGTTTTTTTTTAGAAAAGTGTCAAACTTTTTGAAGTGACTACTTCTTTAGCGGGCTATGGATTTATGTAAATAATGTATTGGTTAATAATAAATAAATTTCATATTTTCTAACTAACTTAACTTAAATTTTAGCCGTAGTGTAATTTAATCCTGGAATAAAATTAGTGTTGATGTTGATTATAATTATAACCTTTACTCAATTACATTTGGCATTCACTTAAAAAAAACGTTAAGGGGAGCAGGTCGATGAAAATTAGAAAAATTTTTTATTGCATTTTTTTTAATAGTTTAAAGTGTGTATTTTAAAAATATGTAAGTATTAATGCTCAAATAAATTTATAAATTACCAAAAAAAAATTCACAAACAAAAGATGTTCGCTAGTTTTTTGCAGCAGTTCGTAAGATGTTGGCTGACACAATCATATACCGGGTGCTTCAAAAAAATGTATACGCACTTTAAACTATCGTAGTTTTCCCCGCTCTACAAGGCTACTGTTATATTTTTTCGCCAGGTGGCAGCATAATCGTCCCTTTATGTTATATTGTTAGTTGGAATTTGTAAATCAACATGGCGGACGTACGTTTGAGTTTTGAAGAACGTAAGCAGGTTATTAAGTGGTACTGGAAGTTTGAGAATGTAAATGAAGTTCAAAGACAGTGGAGAAGGGATTATGATACAGAACCACCTTCAAGATTAACAATTACACACATACGAGACAAATTCGAAGTTCATGGAACAGTGTGTGATGTGCATAAAGGTCATTCAGGTCGACCTCGAAACAGCTACAAGTGATGAGTCTTCAACGGCAGTCTTGGAACTGTTTCAACGCTCTCCTAACAAAATCTTCAAGGCAAGGGGGCACGTGAAAGTGATGTAAGTGCTAGCAGCGTGCTACGCATTCTGAAGAGAGGCAAGTATCGTGTTTACATTCCAAGGCTGGCGCAACAGCTAAGTGACGACGATCCAGATTCGAAGGTTGCAATTTTGTGAATAGGTTCAGGAGATGGTGATACGTGAACCGGAATTTATGGGTAGCATCATTTGGTCGGATGAAGCCCAATTCAAACTTAATGGAACTGTCAATAGGCACAATTGTGTTTACTGGGCTGAAGACAATCCTCACATTACAATTGAAAAAGCTGTAAATTTGCCTGGTGTAAATGTGTGGTGCGGTTTGTCTTCAAGGGGACTCATTGGACCTTTTCGATTTGAAGGTACTGTAACTGGTATTAATTACCTAACAATGCTTGCTGGATTCCATATTTCCTGCCATTCGTGCATTATACGGTAATGATAATTTTTATTTTCAAACAAGATGGTGCCCGCCGCACTATCACAGGACATACGAGCTTTACCTGGATCAAAATTTTGCCGGGCCAGTGGATAGGACGCAGGGGGCCAATCGAGTTTCCAGCACGCTCTCCAGACCTTACACCACTGGATTTTTTCTTATGGGGCACAGTAAAATATGAGGTGTACAAATGTAAAACCACGTAACCTAGACAATTCTTTGGAATGAGATTCAAGCTGTGTGTAGAGAAATCTCATTGGACGTTTTGATACGATGTACAGAATCAGTGTTGACACCTTTCGGAATTGTGTTGATGCTGCAGGTCACCAATTTGAACAGTATTAACATTTGTTATTTACGTTTCATTTACATTGGACTTTAAGCTTTCTAATTTCCTGAAATTTTACTTTGTAGAACGGTAAATAAATTTCCTACGGAAGTTCAAAGTGTGTATACATTTTTTTGAAGCACCAGTACCTATATCATGTGTGTTAGTTATAAGTATGTTATGGCTTTGCTCTGTTGGTCAACCTGGTACTGACAACTGGGAATAACAGATGACAGAAAGAATATTGCTTTATTTGTTTTGATATGCTTAGGAGGTTTATGTTATATGTGTTTGTGTCGGATAATTGTGTTTTACTAAAAGTGTTGCACTTTATTATTCATAGTTAGTGGTAGATTAGGAGTGTGTATTGTTTCTTGAAGTGTTTTACAACTTCTTATAACCATGCCAAGAGCAAAGGTTAGTTACAAAACTAAATCTAAACGTTGAGTTTAGAGGAAACAAGTACCGTAAGTTGGACTCTAAATCTAGGCCTACCCAAACAGATTCTGCTAGCCCTAGCCCTAGGCCTACTACTAATGCAAACATTTAGCTCTGCTTCTAAAAAACTGTCCTTTGATAAATATGACAATTATGCAGGAACTGGAATGGGTTACTGTTATTTGGATCTTAGTTTATTTAGTGAGCAATTAAAAAAATTTGTAAAATGTAAATTCTGCGATAGCGAAGACTGCATAGAACTTTGTACTACGGATAAGAAAAGATTTGGATTGGCTGTGAATATTGAAACTGAAATGTTGTGTTTGTTTGGAATCAACTAATTTTTACAAACTCTAAAAAAATGAGAATGGAAAATATGAGGTAAACTTGAAATTTATTTACGGCATGAAAACGATCGGAAAAGGTATCAGTGCAGGTAACATTCTGTGTTTCATTATTAGACTTACCTTTACCACACTCAAAAAATAGGACCTTGTAGTAACATAATATATCAGGCTGTTGAAAATTGTGCTAGTGAAAGTATGAAGCAGGCAATTGAGGAAAGCTGTGTCTGTAAATGAGTGTGAAGAAACGTCAAAAAGAGATTTGACGGTTTGTTTAGATGGGTCTTGGCAAAGGAGGGGACAACAAGTCACTGAATGGGGTTGTCAGCGTAACATCATTAGATACTGGCAAGGTGTTGGATGTTTTCCATAATGTCCAAATACTGTCAAATCTTGCACTGTACATGAAAATAAAAAAAAAAATAGTACCTGATCATATATGTTCCAAAAACTACGAAGGGTCAAGTGGCGGCATGGAAGTTGCGGGTGTCCTAGATGTTTTCCGAAAGTCCAGAGATCGAAATGTACGGTATGTACGATACTTAGGAGATGGTGACAGCAATGGTTTTAAAAAGGTGGTTGACGATAAGCCATATGGAGATGAAGTAGAAAGTAAGAAAACTGGAATGCGTCAATCATGTCAAGAAGAGAATGGGAGCAGACTAAGGGAATTGAAGAAAACGGTTGGGAAAAACAAAACTAAAAGATAATAGAGCAATAGGGGGCAAGAATAGGCTAACAAATAATGACATAGACAAGCTGCAAGAATATTATGGCCTAGCTATAAAAAGAGGTGGATCAGATCTTCAACAAATGGTAAAAATGTGTGGGCAACTTATTTCCACAAAATATCGAATGATGACACTCCGCAACAGGCCTATGTCCAAAGGGGCCGGAGTCGTGGTGCGGTTATAATAAAGCCGAAGCCCTACATCAGACTTTCAGCCATAAGTCACACAATTTTCCATATGAAGTGATGGTACAGATCAAACAAATTTATAGAGATTTTAGCCAATCCGGATCTTCTAAAAAAATGCCTTGACCAAAAGACTCAAAACCAGAACGAAAGTTTCAACAATGCCGTTGGTCTAAGGTGCCTAAAATGTTTTTGTAAGGCTAAACACTCTAAAACTTGGCATATGATGCAGTTTTAACTTTTAATAATGGATTCACCAGCAAATTGGATGTGTATAACAAGCTAGGAATCAAACTGAGCGAGAAGTCTGTTGCCGCATTGCGAAATTTTGATACAATACGATTGAAAAAGGCAGAAAAATCTGCTTTAGACATGACCAAGGAGGCTAGAGTTTGCTAGGAGGAAAAAGAAAACTTGCATTAGAAGAGGAAAATGAAGACCCAGATGACCCTGAGTACGGAGCTGGGATGTTTTAGAAGCAAAATGTTAGTTTAGCAGTCATTTTTGCCTTTACCGGACATTTCCCGGAAACTTGGTTTTTTTCATATAAAGGTACATGTATCTCAAAAACTATAAATGCTAGAGAATTGAAATTTGGTATGCATATAGAACAGTGAAATTCCAAATGGGTGTTGCATCTTTTATCATTCTATCTAAAAAAACAAATGAGAAAAAAAAAATTTTTTGGTATAAAAAAATAATTTTTTTACACACAATATTTAAAAATTCCTAAAAAAATTTTTTTTTAAAGATTTTTTTACTAAAGTTGCAAGAGATGTTTATAAAGGAGTACTCTTTGCCTACAAAAAATTTGAAGGTTGTAACTTATTTAGTTTTGACAATACATGTACCTAAAGTTTTGTAAATTTAACATGCGCGGGATAGGAACGACCCGCTCCCCCTTAAAACAGATTGTAATACAAATTTTCTTGATGTAACGTCAAAACGTCAAAAATTGAATTTTTAAAAGATAAATTAAATTTAACAATGTCAAATAATAAAAACATATGAACAACGAGATGTGGAACAACAATACATGCTGTGTTTACAAGATATCTAGCAAGATTTCATTCCAGAATGTTTATTTCTTATTTCAGTTCTCATAAACCCATTAATTGTATTTATTTTTAGAATATAATGACAATGAAAATGAATTAATTGTTTCGGAAATACAAAATTGTAGTGAAAATGATAATGACCAAATTACAGAAACTAATAGTCTATATACGACAATAATGAAAATGTATAAATACATTTATTAATTTAATATTTGAAAATGAGAAATCATTGTAATATATGAAATATAAAAAGTATTATAGAAATATGTATAAAATTGATAGAAAATAGACAACTTTTTATGCTAAATAATCTAGTATCTCATGTTATTTTAAAATCTAAAATTATTACCATTTAATAATGTATTATAAAACGTATGAAACGTACTTTGTCCAGATATATACTCACAGCCAGTTATAAGAAGTAGTCACTTTTGTCGGTCAGTCCTACGACTGCCTTTCCTTTTTATTTTCGGTCTCATTTCATAAATACTGAAAAATAAATATTTCTCAAGAAAAACTGAAAAGTTTTTGTAGCATATAATTGCATTTTTGAAATGAGATCCTTCCCATTAACTTATTCTTCGGCCGAAACATAAGGTCGCAAAAGTGTTTTAGGTTTAATATTATTCTTACGGAGTAAAACTCAAGCAGCCTCTCAATGACAATAAAAATTATGCGATGTCTGCATTACTACTGCTATACGGTGTTAAAAACCAAATGAAATGTTTCATTAAACAATAAATGTTTCAGTATTATAAGAACGATTAGTTTAGCTTGCTTACCTGTTGAATCAAATGTGGTGTTCAGTTGTAATCCCATGTTTAATGCAGGGGTGTACATCGAAAATTATTTGGTGGGGAGCAGAAGGGGGGTATGGATAGTCCCCCCCTTCCCAAAAGTAAATAGTAGACCTTATCCTACGAAAATTTGTGCATTTTAAAAACATCCTACATTAATTTGTTTCATATTTCTGTTCAAATTGTACCTGCAAATTAATGTTTTGTATATTCTGAGTCATCATGGTACCTCAGAAAGTTTAAAACAACTCCTAGCGAAAAAAAATAATTAACATGAGCAGAGTCAGTACCTTTTTTATAATTTAAGTCATTGTGAAAACCAAAAATGCAGCTCATCATTATTACGAACTTAAACCATCCAAACATTGTAACGTTCATTGTTTAAGGTTTATTCTTGACGAAGTTTGATTTTTAAGGATAATAGGATTTTGGATATTTACCTTCATTTTCTATTACAAATATTAAAAACTACATTTCGAGAAATAAAATTTAGCCTCTTCTTCAGGTGTTAAATAGTTGCTGAAGAAGACGATAGATTAAAATTCACGAAAGGTATTGTTCATTTGTTGTAATGAAACCTCTCCTATTTATCAAAGTTGATTTTGCACTAAGCTCTTGGAATCAATGTGGTGTTTAAGTATTAACTATTATTTATGAAATTTTTAATGACAGTTCAATTCATGTTCTTTGAAGTCTGTTCTGTCAAGATGGAAGGATTGTGAAGGAAAAAAGATTTTCAGGATATTTGCCATAGATCGGTGATAACAATACAACATGAAGTAAATGAGCGAGTGTTAATGATTGCATTGTATCACTGAACGATGGCAAATTTCCGGAAAATCCTGTTTCCTTTACAACTTATCTTAATTTAATAGTCTTGTATAAGGCTACCAGAGTGTGTAGCCTAAATGTCAGTTTGAGATTATATACATTTTAGCAATATTGTAAATGTTTTAAGCAATTTTTAAGAGCACCACCGTAGACCGTATAGTTTATACGAGCCAATATGGAAAGGCGGAAGAAGGCTTATTCTTACGAAAGTCTAATTTTAATTTATAATTGGCGAGATTACTGCTCTTAAATTTTAAATTTATAAATCACCCTCAAAGGTGCTACCTAGATTACACTGTGGTTTTAAGTGTTATATGAAAACAATAAAAAATCAATAGAAATGTAAATAATGGACTTTGTAACATAAATGTCAGTTATGGAATGAAATAAACGACGCGTTGGACCATTATGAAGTTTTTAACGCCAGATTAAAAATAACTATAAAATACTTAAAAAATAATTTCTGTGTGGAATATTAAAAGCTATAAACAAAGAAAAAAAGAACCCAATATGTCACATATGTTTGGATATTTTCATAATACACAGGGTACAAGCCCATAAATTACTCCATCAAACTTCAGCATTTATTTTGACAGGTCAAAATAAATTAGAAATGTATATAAAGAATACTCTCATTTTACTTATTTTAGCGTCTGTCTGTCTGTTTGTGTTTTTTTTAGGAAAAATTACATCTTTTATGTAAATAAAGGTATACAGTTCAAAACTTGTAAGGTTTTGTAGGGTAATTAAATCCTTTTTATTTAAAAATGTTCAGAAAAAGTTCATATCAGGGTTCCAAAGTGGTGGTCATACACAATTTTGAAACTGTGATAACGAAAAAATTGAAAGTTTATGAGAAATGTACAAAGACAGTGAATGATTCACATGAACTTTCATATGAATATCTCTCTGCGAAATATAATAGCGAACTAGTAAACTTTTTTACTGAGTGATATCCCTAGTTTAAAATGCAATAATCGAGTTAATAATGTTGTTCATGGAAACGGACTATTATAGTAGATGAATTTGTTATTTACTTATAGTTTCAAGGATTTAATTTGGGAATTTAGAAGTCCAAGTTAGATATTTCTCTAGTCCCATAGAAATACTGGGTTCATGACAAAATTATTTTGTTGATTTTATTTATGAACAAAATTTTATAATTAAATCTGCTTCACAGTTAGAAGAGAAATCAGTTGTATTCTATTGTATAAAAGAGTCAGGCGTTATTGATTAAAATAGTTCTCCTGTTAGAAGAAACAGAAGGTGGTTTGCAACTTGCTCGCTAGGTCGCAGCACCAATCAAGTGTTATGATAAGGAAGTCCACACGCAATGAAGAGTTCAGACCGTCTTAAATGCCCTATTGTGATGGATTAAGGTTGGGACACACATATCCGCACCGCGCCCGACACGTGAGTCGGCCGATTGTTGGCCGTCATACGGTGAAAGAATTGCAGCGCAGTATTCAACCTGCAAGTCCACACATGTCCGCACCGACACCAGACCGTCGTGGCCGCACCGTGCCCGCACCGTCACCGATATGTGGAGTTTGAATTTTGACGGGCACGGTGCGGTCTACGAGTGGCATCATATTATGTTGTTTACTGTTGCGTTTCTTCTTTTTAAAACTATTTAAGTAGTCTACACGTTCTATTTTATTGAATTATTTAGTTTAGCCTACTAACTCTACATCCTGTGTTCGCTTACAAAATCATATTTATTGATTTAAAAGTATTACATTTTTCTTACCTTAGAGTAAACTAGTCATATTATCTTATTGTGCATATTTTCTTATTACAACAAATTTGAATAACCATGTTGTACATTAAGTGATTTTAAACAACTAAATTCGAATTATGAAAAATCTATAAACATTTTTCATTAATTAAAAAATGACAAGCATGTAATTATTTGCGCAAAAATCTATTTTTCTTTGATGTAATTGAAGTTACTTGATAAATTTATTCCGATATTTTGTAAGGGTCATATTTAGAATGTTTCTATGACATTTTAATTTTTTATTCTTTTCACTTCAATAAAGTAAAAATAAAAATATTTTATTTACAATATGATTTTCAAGCAAGAAAAATCCATGTTAAAAATAAATAATAATAATAAATAATTTATTTCTCCATAATAACAAACTGAATATTACAAATAAATATTATTGCCAGTGCTTAATAATAAATAATACTATGACATAACGTATTTACAATAGAAGTAAATAACAAATACAAAAACAATTTCTCTACTTACTTTATTTCTAATTTATGTACTTAGAGTAATAAAATATAAAAAGTAGGTTACATCCTTTTAGATTTTTCTTTCTTTTTTTTAAACTAATAATTAGGCCAATAGATTTTAACAAAATAAGGGAAATTTTAGGTACCCCATAAGAGGCTGTGCCTGGGTTGGGGATATTATATACAAATAGCGGAATCGAGCAAGAATGAAATTATAAAAAATGAGTTATTGTAGCTATAAATTTAGTATAACTATTGTGCTGTAGTAAAATACAAAGGATTTATGCATGATTTAAAATTCCAATATCAGGCTTTATACATATAACATTAAATATTTTATTGTAAATAATTATTTTTATAATGCTCTAACGTGTCTATTTAAATATTATTATAACTTAGCAGACAAGACTAACCATACACTAAAATATTATCTTAAACAAATACTCAAATACCATTTTTGACCGATCAACCATACTCTAATTTTTTTTTTAGAAATATATTTACGTTTCTACTATTATTTGACTTAATTCTGGCCATAAATTATATGTCCACGGAGCTATAAAAGAAAAAAATGTTGTAAAATGTGTTTTTTGTATGTTCCAGTATATATTTTACAAATATTTACTATGGTTTTACAAATTATTATGAACGGGCTTGCAACATGGCAAACTCTTTGGCATCACACTATAGCTTTTGGGTTTTAAAACAAAAAAAATACCAAATATTACTGTTTATAGTGTATTTGACCGAAAATTTACTGCAATGAAACACAAAATTAACAAGAATTATAGGGATAAAAAAAATATAACCAAGATAATGATATTTACAAATTTTTACATACTAGATGATTGTACAAAGCTTTACTGTAGCATTGCAATGTTTCATTCACCACAGCGATTAATAAAAATAACAACAATGAAATTAACAATTTTCTCAAGCAATACTTAATCTTCCAAATATTTTTTAAGTATCTGTCACTTCGAATTCAAAAGAAACATGCTCTAGTACAAACAGTGAGATGTTGCGCTCGGACTGCATACGGACATGTGTGGCCTCACGGTAACCGAGCCGAGCCCGCACCGACAATCGGCCGGATCACGTGTCGGGCACGGTGCGGTTATGTGTGTCCCAACCTTTATACGGTATCTGTTTACTACGAAACATGGAAAATCCTAATGATACTTTACCTTGCTTTTGGACATTTTCAAAAAGTGGAAGTTTTAACTAGAACATTTCTCCGTTGATTTTAGTTTGGCAAAGTAGATTACAAAGGTAGAAAGATTATGTTTAAAAACTCACTACTTTATTAAGTTTAGAACCAAATATGTTTTCAAATCAATACTAAATAAATAACCTTTTACAAAACCTGATACTGTTATATTGATTGACTCTTCGGCAACACACCAATAAATTACTGTACGAAATTAATATATAAGATGGTATTGATTGATCTTGTAAAAATAAAAGCAAGATAACAATATTGTTATATTATAATATTCATATGAGTAAATATTTGGTCTTTAGTTATTTTACGAGCGTCATTCAATAAGTCCTTAGAAAATCCAAGACAAGGCGCTTGTAGGAATAGAAAAACAAAATTTTGTTTGTAAGCAGCATTATTGACAATAGGCTGACAAAATTTCAGCTCGACCCATTTCGTAGGTTTATTGCTATTAACGATTGAAGTGGACAACTTTTCTTTGTTTCTAGTAATGGTGAAAAGTCAGTTTCGAAAGGTGATAACAAAATTTATTTCAAAGGTTTTTGACGCTAAAAGAAATTAAATCTGAGTTCGATGCAGTTCATGGCACATCTGCTTCTGTGTTTGCAACAGTTTACCATTGCGTAAACGAGTTTAAACATGGCCGTCCATCTACGAACGATGAACAACGAACGGCACGACCAGTGGAAGTGTCTACTCCCGAAATGATGTGACAAATTGAAGTTTGGAAATAGTTGAGGCTACAGCGATATGACAAGGTGCAGTCGCTTCAATTTTGCATGAGAAATTGTTAGTCCAAACATTTCCGCGAGATGGTGCCGCGTTTGCTAACCGAGGACAATAAGAACAATCGTGTGGTCGACGGCTAAAATGGCTGAATTGTAGTTCGAAACGTTGCAATATATACACCGTGCTCGCCAGATTTGGCTCCCAGTGATTTTTACATTTTTCCGAATTTGAAAAAAATCTCGGCGGACGACGCTTTACTTCAAACGAGAGGTTATTGAGCAAACTTAAAGAACTTCTGAAATCGTATATTTAGGACAAATTTGTAAAAAATACTGGAAAATAGAGCTGAAAAGAGATTATGTTGAGAAATAAAAAAAACCTTTACGAAGAAACTAGTTTTTCTATGTCATTCAAATAGCTTACTGAACAACCCTGGTATAAAAGGTAGACTAAGAAAATTTTAATAAACGGTATGAAAAAAATGTTCACCCTTTTAAAGAACCTAAATAAATATTCATAGGAAATCAATATTAATTTTTATATTTGCATAGTTTTATTGCATTAATTTGATAAGTAGCTAATTGATACTATGACCCTTTTGGGATATGTAATGCGTGTTTTGCTAACGTAAACCTACATAGAATCTTCGATTAGGTATCGGTTTATGAGAAGATATTACTGATATTAGATCCAATACTAAAATCTGTTGCTACTTGAAACGTGGTTGTGAGCTATCTGGCGGCAAATGAAGGAAACAGCGATTACAAATGTACATCAAAACTATTAAAGAAATGTTATATTGAGTAAACTCTGACAATAATAACAAACACTCATTATTTTAAATTTAACTAATAAAAATTTGGTGATTACTACGAGATTAATATTAATTAAACTCTGAACAAAAGATTTAGTACATTAGCGCTATCTATGCTTTAAAGAACAGAACTAGCTTTACCGAACAGAATTTCGGCACACATTCCCCATATGAATGCAAGATCTATTCTCTGGAAATTCAAAGGTATAAGATTAAGCAAACATCGGAGTAAGCTAGAAACATTTATTTCGCCACCACTTTACTTAAGAAAATGTTAATAGAAAAATGCATATAAAAGTGAGAAATACCATATTAAATGATACATTAGTAGATTAACTAATGTGTAAATTTCTACTGGAAATTGCTTACAGCTACAGTTACACAATAAACATAACTGAAAGTAGATTTTTAACATAGCTATATGTAAAAAAATGTTCTCTAACGTATGTATTTATTTGAATTTCAGTATGAATCCGTAAAAGGAGAAAGATTTATAAATAACTTTGATTGTTAAAAACTAAAAAGGGAAAGTTCCTTTCCCCTTTAAAAAGAAACAAGTATTAACACCTATAATACCTACATAATATCTATTGAACATTTTTTTAGTACAAAGTCCTATGATTGTCTTTATTAGAAGTTGAAATGTTGGCAACGACAATGTACATTATTTAGCCAAATGGTGGCTTAAAGTAATCTAAGACATTAGACTCTCATAAATGTGTATTTATTGTTTTATCAATTTACTACTGGTTTGATAAATGATACACTTTGTAATTCTGTTTATATCGATTGGATATAAATTCATTTATTCATTTTACTCAGATTAACGTTACGTAATATCAGCAAACTATTAAAACTATCCTTTGCAAATGTTTTGATGGGATTTATGATTATAAATTAGTTTAAATAAATTACTTCAAAGTAACAATAAAGTTCTGCGCGAGTTTATGGTTGTATTAACGTAAAAAGTGCCTCTTTATAATTTTAAAAGGCACTTTGCAGATCAAATTATATTACGATAGTTTCAACTATTAAACAATAAAATTTTTTGCTACACGAATTGATATAGTTACATTGTTTTAATAACATTCATTTATAAAATTATTACTATTATTAAACTAAAATGTCTACTCCCTTACCACTAAATAAGTTTGAACATTATGGTGTAGTTAAAAAAAATAAATCTATTGAATTTAAAAATCACTTTAAATTTAGGCCTACTGTCAGTTAAACTGATAAAAAAATGTTTCAGTGAAAGAAAATCCGTTACAGTAAGTATGCCATATGAGATGGAGTAGTGCATTGAATAAAGGAACCCATATATCATTTGAAACCGTGTTGCAATTTTATCTGCAAGAAGAATCGCAATCACTCAAGTGGTCCAAGGTACGTTAAGACTTGTTGAACATCACTTAATCACTTGAAACTGATTGAACCTCGAGACGTCAATAGTTTGGACTGACGTCTATTGCTCTCAGTCACTTAGAGCTGACTGTTGGATACAGAATATTACTTCAGTTCTTTTGTGCGTACTCACTTAAGAAACTAATTGTAGCCTACTAATCTATACTAGAGTACATAGGCGTAGCTGCAATAAAATTTGTTTCTATTAGGGAGAAGCCAACCCCTTTTGGGCCTTATTCTGTCCGTCCTCATGGGCCACTGGCTTGTGCGAGGATGTTATCAAACAGATTAGGGGGAGAGTCGATACAGTAGAAGATATATGGTACTGATAAAAAGTGCAACGGTCACAGACAGAATTTGAACCCCCGCTATCTCTAACTCGGATTCAAAGTCCAACGGCTTAAACTGCTCGACCAAAGCGAATTGACAAATTATAAATTGGTGGGAAGGGCATTCAGGTCAAGAACGTAACCAGGAAAAAAGGGGGGGGGTTCCAGAAAACTGATATTTTTCCCGCAGTGGACAGAGAGTAAGATCACATTTTGTGCCTTGAAAAGTTCTAGACCCGTTTCTTTGTTGAGAACGATCTTTCAGCAGTACGTGTCAGTAATACTGAATTATTTAAATAATAATAATCTTTCCTGAAAAAGATGAATTGAAAAAAATAAAAGTTTGGGGGGTCCAGACCCATTTGACACCCTTGTTGGTTACATCCTTGATTGAGGTTGTAAAAAATTCCTCTACCAATCGCTAGGTGGCCCTGTATACTTCCCGGTTTTCACATAGTTTCCTTGTGCAAATTGTTTGTGATCCCAGAGCCAATTTATAATTCCTCGAAATCAATAGAGTAATTTCTTCTATGAATTCACTCCTAAGAAATAGATCGTCAGCCGAGGTAGTTTTGTGGAAATCGAAATGGGAGTGTAGCAAAAGGGTTAACAATTTAATCGTTAATTTTTCACAGACTTTATTTTCCTATATTGGCACACATACAACAAACCACCAAGCATGTGGTTTTAAAGCAGCCACAACTATTTAATTAATTAATTATTTATGCGTCTGACAGTTGGGTTTAAGTTCGTAAAAGCATAAACACTTCGATTCCAAAAAAAATAACTTTCCAAAAATGTTTAACCCTTTCCATGCCCTCACATTCGACCTCCATCAACCTAGCGTGGCTGACTCTCTAGGGAAAATTCTCTATGTATTTCAAGAGAACCCTAATTGTACGCTTATATTATGAAATTTTGCTCTGACTACAAAGAAATGTTTATTCGCCGTCGCACTACTTAATTTTGTTTCGTACTATCACTTTATACCCATTTAATTATTTTTATTTTACTTCTAGCGAGGGAGCAGTTGCCCCCTCCCCCTCTGCACCTCACTGGGGACGCCTATGTTAGATTACGCTAGTTCTTCATCAAGTATCAGGATAATCTATTTTCAATTACTGTATTTTATAGCTATCGGTATAAAACTAGAAAAGCTTGCATTTGCCAAAATTACAATATATAAAATTTTGTACTAAACAACATTATGTTACTCCTTCTGTAAAGGGACATTGCGAGGTCAATTTGTTACTTTACTTCAAATTGTTGAGATCAAGGTCGTAGTCAGTGAGGGAACCAAGGAGTCCTGAGCCCCCCCCCCAAATTTTCAACTATCTTTTTCAGTAAACGATTATTATTATTTAAATAATTCAGTGTTACTGGCATGTACTGCTGAAAGTTCGTTCTCAACAAAAAGACGGATCAAGATCTTTTTAAGGAACAAATTGAGGCTTTACTTTCTGTTTTAATATCACTTGTCTTATCCTCCCCCAATTTTTTTCTGGCTACGTTCTTGGTTGAGATAGGTGACTGGTTTATATGAAATCCAATACACAATTTAAAATCTGACTTTATTACTATACCTACAACAGTAGCGTACATAACAACTTTTTAATGCCATTTCTGGCAGGATCGTAGTTCATTAAAACAATTGTTTAAATTCCGTAATCCAATTCCAATTATTATGAAACGCTGGATTACATTTATGTTTTCATTATATGTATGGAGGATCAACCAATTCCTTTACAATATTTTCAACAACCATTCTACAGCATTATAAATTATGTTAAGGTTTTATTAATTCAATATTGAGGCTGCACTCAGTTTGTTTACAAATGTATTTATTCCGATATTTTCTCGTCGTCATCATAGTTACCAATGTAAACATGTTGTTACCGCTCAGACAAATCACAAGAAGTGACATGCACCATCATCGAATTCGATGTTGCTTACATAGAAATGAAGATTCATGCCAAAATTTCAAGTTTGTAAGTCAGCCCGTTGTCGAGATATCGTGCAGACAGATAAAGAAATTAAATTTTCCAGCCCAAAGACTGATTGGTTTTTATAACGCTCAGCCAATAATAAACTATTTTGCCGTTTCCGGTTTCATAACTTTTCATTACAAAATAGTTAAGAAATCATTTTTTTAAATAAGAAATCCATTAGATTTACGTAATCTCATACAGTACAACATTTGCTCAGCAACAGGACACTTTAAACAATAAAAATATATTTTTATGTGTGTAATAATAGACTAATTCTGGAAATATAATTATGTACTAAATAAAGATTCTTGTAAACGCATTTTGAACTGATTAATTAATATGGCACATATCGTGTTAGCTTTAAGCTTATATGTTTCAAAGATCACATAATCTTTTATTATTGTTCAATTCTACCAGTTATTGAGCATAAAAAAAGAAATGCTTGTTTAGACATGAAAATTAATATAAAAAATCCAAACTGGTTTACAAGTATTTAACTGATCTGGTCTTTGTTATGTATAGAAACATATGTTAAAAACATACTTTACAAACGCGTCTGTACAACATTATTATGTTCATGATTATGTTATAATCAAAACGGTCAAATTTGTTAAACCAATATAATTTTGTTACATGTTGCTCTTGCCAAGGTTACTCCTTTTTTACCTTTTTATTCCTTCTTTTCAACTTATAGAAGGTTCCGTTTTAACTGGTTACGTAAAAAGGAACACTAATGTGGTTGTCAATTCAAACCTGCTTGTTGCAATTTTAAATTATCTGTAACCAATAACAATAGCTTATAACAATAGCTTCTCCTCTCCTCTTCAAATTATAGATAGAAATATCCATTCACTTAAGTAATTATCTTATTTCTATTAATTTTTGTTCACTCAATATTTTTATTCGCTTTTTGTCCACTTTCTCCACAATATTGCTAATTATCAGAATTCCAAGTCATATCCGTCAGTTATTCTGCTTCAGATGACTTCTTTCAATTAACAAATTTTATAAAAGTAATCTACACTCTGCTCAAGATAAAATTCAAATCGTAACAACTTCAACTGGAGTCTACGCACAAGCCATTAAGACCCATGTAGGCTCTTTTCCCATATTATTTTAAATTATTCAGAAATTATGTAGCAAATTTAATGCTGTCTTTACTAGGTATGCGTGTATGTATGTGGATGTGTATGCATGTGTATATGTATATATGTATATTTCAATTTATCTCTTTATTCATTACATTGATTTATTTATTGTGACGTAAGTCTTTTTTATATTATTTTAGCGTTAATTATTTTGAAGTGTACTACTAGAATCCTTTTTTGTATGTTTTATACTAATTGGATATACAAATGCTACATTTGTTATCATTTTCAATGCATAGATTTACTTTTGTCTTTCATTTTTTGTGTGAAAATAAACGTGATTTGATTTGACAATGATTCTCCTAAGAGAAAACGTACAAGTAGTTTCCGATTCGCTCACTAGGTTACAGCACTTTCTATTGTGTTGTGGCTTTCCTAAATAGATGAAACGCATAAGTAGGTAAAACAAACAGTCTTACTGGTATATAGGCGGAAATTGTTATTATTTAGCGGCGATGTTATTCTGCCAACTGATAACAGGTAGTGGCAACGTGTTATTTCAGTAACTGTTGCCGACTTACCATTGCGCAACGTTCTTTGAACAACGCTTTCCAGTGGTTGTTGCTTATAGAACGTTATTGAAATACAATAAATTACAGAAACACGGAATTTGCTACTATCATAATGTATTGAAACTTTGTCATTAAATATGCTTAGCCTCGTTACGATATTGTATTTAGAGATAATTAAAACTATAATTTGGTATAATTAAGATCAAACTTTCAAAATTAATCTCACATTATTCTTTAAATTCTTTATGATTATAATAATTTATAAAAAAAACACACATTTTTACCATACAATGCTTATTGCACCAATAAATCATTGCAAAATTTTATAAAACTCTTAACTATGGTTTTATTATATGGCTGATTAATCACTCATATTATTTTATCGTTGACAATTAATTACACCATTAAAATTATTTATATGGATTTACAGTACGTATTAGAATAATTAATTAGCAAGAATTAAAACAAAAATTATTTCAGGTTTTTAATTCTATAAGTGAACAATGCACACACAGTAACTTCCCACAACTGTACAACACACATGAAGATAGTCAAACTGAACAATTTATTTTGTGTGTTAAACATAATTAAAAATTTTTGTCTACTAAATATAAATTACACTAGGACTTTATAAAACTAATGTACAAGCTGATATTATTGAGCTGTAGATTGATTTCCGTCGATTAAATCATAATGGTCACACTACAACTCTGATGTTTATTATAACACTGTTGCTCAAATAACAGTTGACGAGTTTCGAGTCCACCGCTTTAGACTGTTTCCAGATCAAGCTTACCGTTGCCGGCAACGAAACGAATGAATTTATTGCTCGTTGTCATCACGTTGCCAAAATAACAGGTAGTTTCTCGCAACACTTTGCGGGGACAACTGTTGCTGCGCGGCAACACCGTTGTTTACCCTGTTACGTTAAATAACGCCCATCTCTACTTACTGGAACTAATAATTATTATTGTTCACAGCGCAATCCAACGGTCAGGCCTAGCAGTATTATTTACGAAATCTAGCACAGACTTTATTAGTTCTAGTAACTGACCACAGTGAGCGTCTGGGTTTGGAACGTGGAATTGAAATATTGTTTTAATAAGCATTCTATTCTAATTGTTTTGTAATCATGTTAACAGCATATACACCATCTTATGAAAAATGAAATATGCAAAAGTACTTTAAACTACTTTTAAAATAGTTAGATTTTTAAAGAATTACAACTCATTTTCCATCATGACCAGTTAACATAAATTGCGTCAAATGAACGTAAACATGGATTTTCTCATTAAAGTTTCATTTGGCCTAAAGACTGGGGAACCATTATTCGAAGATTTATTGATTATATGAATGTTCAAAATGATGTTTTTATTTTTTAAGACTATTTTTCTTGCAGTACCTAATTTTTTTACTTCTTGCAGTAAACAGTCAAAGCTTATTTCCTCAAAACTAACCGAGTCTATAGAAGCGTTGTGATAACGAAAATTATTATTATGATAAAATTATTAAATTAACAAACACTATAATTGTTGAAACATGAAAATTACAATTAGGTCCCACATGAGTCCTATATTAATGATCGGCGAGTTTTTAACGTTTCCATAACCAACTGTGGAAGTTTACGAAACCTATGATATTATCGCGTAATTGTAATTTTAATGTTTTAACAAAACTAAAAGTGATTAAGACTGCCATTAAACGTATTGTACTTTTCTATGGTTTTCTGCGATTATGTTGTGAAATTGTCTAAACCATTTCTTAGCCATCAAGTAAAAGATAAGCCAATCGTGTGTACAAAGTTTCATGAAAGTCCGTTCTGTAATTTCTGAGATTTCGTGATGAGTCAGTATACAGCTTCAAGGAAAACAGAAGCAATCAATCCTAAAACCTCTATATCTCGTCTCAGTTACAATTCATTGTCAAGAGATATAAAGATGAATACTCATTCTGAAAGTTTGCGATATTTTTTAAAGAAGCAATAATAAGTTTTACCATTAAACAAATGAAAAAATTTATCAGTTTTATCTTTATAATCAGATGTTCCAATAATATTATAATAAATTGTGAAGTGTCTATGTTTGTTTGTTTTGCTTTCACGCGTAAACTATTTAACCAATTGTACTGAAATCTCGTACATGGACATTCTAATGCTTCCTCGGATGAATATAGGCCAATTCTTATTTCTAAAATCCTTCCGGTCTACGCCTCACTGGTCTCTTAAGTTACATTAGAGCAAATAAATATTATTAACTTAAAGAGCCTGCCTGATCAATCAACTCTTTTGTAATAACATTTATTTTTTGACTGCGCAACCACGTGTTTAATTAATGTAACCTGTATTTTAAATTTCTATACATTCATAGTGTGAAAGCATTGAATAGGCTTTATAATGACAAAAAATAATTTTCACAGTACGTTTTTAGCAAATATTAATTATTAGATATAAAACACCAAGTTACTATTTAACTTCTATTATAAATTTAGACTGTTATAAAACCCATCTTAGTTGTCTTTCGACAGAAGTAGGCTTCTGAGAGCAGTGTATTATATATAATTTTTTGATCGGAGAATAAGGCAAAATGTACTATTGAACAAAAAGTACTAAAACCGGAGTAAATTACAATGGCCATAAATATACACTTTTTGACAGATTCTCTTGATCGTGGCAACAAGGCAAACTCAACATTGGCGTCGGCTATGTAATTTATTCGAACCAACCGTGCTCGTATTCGCGTGAAGTCCATGAAATCGTGTACGAAGCCGCGGGTAACCACTAGTATCCTATAATTATACGATTAGAAATAAGATCGTAAAAGTGCACGAGATTTAACATAGTTCTTATGGGGCTAACAAAAGATGGCAGCTAGTAAAGACGTGTCGATTTTATTGTATTAGCAACACAAAATTGTGTAACTAATACAAAAAAATAACCGTATTATTTCCATGAATGGGAGAAAAGTAATGTTTAACAAGTTTATGCGACATAAAACACTATATTTTGTAATCTCAGGGTAAACCATTTTAATAAAACATACAACAAACTGCAATCCCTCATTCAAATAAAGCTATATTTAATCTTTACCCCTATCGCAGTAACTATTAAGAGCGATAATTTAGTTGTGGGCTTCTTTCCAGACTCTATGCATCATTTCTATCGTAATATAAATTCAAAATCCAGTGAGACATTAGATCACCACACTGTGTGAACCGTAAGGCTTTACTTTTGGATTAGTATTACCGCACAACGGTTTCTTCCTATACCGTTCGTATTGCACTGTAATAGATACAGGCAGGATGTTAAAATGGGTAATGATATTTTATATATGGAATTTGTGAAATTAATTGCTGTTACCCAAACATTATCGTTTGCAATAGCGTACAAAACGATCGTCTTAGGCAAATCCTTTATAAAAGGCCCACGAAATAAGCAGTGGTCACCATTGAGATTTATTACCATTTCTGGTTACACTTTTTAATAATTGAAAGTTAAAAATTTGGCTATTTTGAGGAGTGAAATAATCTCTTCACAGCAATAATTTTTACTGCACCAATTAGACAGATCGAGTTATTTCCAAAACTCCTGGATATTCGTTTTAGTAACACCTAAAAGTTCAATGTTTGATATTTAATTTACTTTTTATCAATTAAATATAATTTAATCAATTAATTAACACAAAGTGACTAATCTGTAAGTAACCGACGGTGACATTTGTTTTGCAGGATTCATCGTTTTTGTAGAACGTTGGAAAATGTAACACTGCCAGTTTACGTTAGAGTGGACGAGAGTTGCAAAAGTTGGACGTAAACCAAATTTTGTTTTACAACTGGAAGTCAATTAAAACTCATTACGGGAATGAATAAAAAAACACTGTTTTCCTATTTCTTAGTGGGTCTTTAGGCTTGAATGTCAATAATTTAAAAATTCTAATCATCTTTGCCACATGGCTTTCGTAATGGTAAACGAAGGATGGAAGTTGTCGATACTATGGTCAGAATGTAGAATGGAAAATATGATTAAAGGGGCTATGATCACATCGCGTAATCAGCAAAGCACATATTGCGTGGATTACACTGTGCTTTTGTCTAAGAACTCAAACTAGAAGGCTGAGATGACCTTGTGAATCCCACACAGATGGAGTGCTGAACGCAAGTGTTACAACAACTGAGATAAGTTTAGGAGTTCCCCAAGGTTCAGGTTTGGACTCATTGATATTTTTAATTAACGATAGTGATGTTCTTTTAGTATAAAGAATTTTACGTGTCCGTGACACAATTCATGGTACAAGAGGAAATATATTAAACTCAGGTAACGTAGCTATGTTGGGAAGGGTTGATTCAATGTGATTGTTGAGTTTAGCTCCAGTTCAACTTCCTCTTTCTGCAGCATCTGGAATGTGATGCTCTCACAAAATTGACTCGTAGGATCTGGAATCATGTTCATCTTTACATCGTTTTGACAATCAGAAAACTCGGTTGCTCCACTGTGATTAGAACGGTCTTTACTTGGATTAGGCCTATAATATATTTTTATATTTTGTAGTCTAGGTGTCTCTGATGAAGAAAATATGTCAAGAGTTCGTTTTGAGCCTCTTCGTCACCCTTTTTTTATCTCTGAGTCTTGAACTCTATTTTGACTCCAGATTCCAGGAGTCAAGCTGTGACAGCGTCAAATTCCAGACGCTGCACTAAGAGGAAGGTGAACTGGAGCTAAATTTGACATTCATGCTTAATCGTGGTTTTGTGGGTATCATTTCGTTTCAATCAGGACAAGACTCTAATTGATGTATATACTTTTTGGTAGCGCTATAAAACTATTTTAAATTTACTTTGAGTAATAATTGTAAATTTATAAGGGATAATGAATCGCATCCATATCGTCGAAATGATGTGTGGTGAGGGCTAGTTCTGTATGGAGACGCATAGGTAGCGCTGTCGTACTCGCCGAATCTCGACCTCATTTTGATGAATTAGACCTACTTTAAATATATTGTACATTGCCGTTGTTACTGTCAGAGTATATTCGATGCAAAATGCTTATTAATATTGTGTGAAGAACTTGAAATAACTATTTCTATCGTTTCCCGCTTGATGGCGCGCAGATCGAGCGTTTCTGAGCGACAGGTGAATTTAGCGTCAGGTGACATATCTCCTCATTGACTAATACATAATCAATGGTAATAATACGCTGTATTGATTTGGAGCGTTTACATCAAAGTAAGGGTTGCATAGAAGAAGGAACCTTGGATTCATATACTGGTTATGACAAATGCCAGTCTGTTGCCCCCTTCACACCCCCCACTTCCCCTCCACCGACGCTGTTCTCACATTCAAGTTCAACTCTCAGGTAAATGTGAATGAGGCGCCAAACCCCCCCCCCTCCCCCTCACGAGTAGCGCCGCGACGCCATCATTGACTGACTTACCCCTCCACCCCCACCGCCTTTCACCCAAAACTTGTCTCATTTCAACAAAGATGAGTCTTTATAGCCATTGAGTCTCAGTTCCATTTCTTTGAAGTACTATGGCTTGGGTGTTTGACAAAATGTTGTTTATTAAATCTTAGTTCACAAAGGAGACGTTAGTATTTGTAAATTGTGATAGAATATCCGAGTGGTTGAGATCCGCAATAAACAAGCTGTAACATAAAGATATACAGTCCTTCTATAAAGGAGAATCGGAGCACTTTACAGCATTCATGTTGTATAAAGAATTATTAACATCAAAGTAAAAAAATAGTAATAATTTTGTCAAAATTGCTTTTATTTTTGTTTCCAAAAAATTATTGTTACTTAAAAGTACATGTCTTGAACGATATTCCACAAAAATCTCGCTCTGCACAAAAACGTAAGAGCTATTAAATTTAGAGTTAAAATGTTTAATGTTTAATTTTGTACTTTAGCTAGTATTTATTTATTAAAGTCTCACAAAAATAAAAAAGTTACATGCAATAACCTCAAATTTATTAATTTCCTAAAATAGACCAAACAACCTCATTACAATATTAGTTAATGCACTAAAATAAAGAAGTCATTTTGATAAAACTGGTTACTAATGATCGCACTAACTTCTATTCAGATGTTACATTTTTGTCCACAAATGTTTAAAAAAACTTAAAAAAAGATTTAACGACCTTAAAAACAGCAAAATCTTACGCCCCCGGGTGGGCTCGAACCACCAACCTTTCGGTTAACAGCCGAACGCGCTAGCCGATTGCGCCACGGAGGCTACTGAGGGTAGAAGTGAGATGGTGGTTTATATATTAAATAAAGCTTCACAAAAATTTGTTTTAGTTTTCATAACGAAGTTATAAGTGATGTACAATAACCCCAAATATATGCAATGTTAGCTAAATTCACTAATACAGAAAAGAGTTTAAAAAGTTATTTGCATAACACTTGCACTAAGTTTTCTCTAAATCTTTTCAGGTAAAAAAATTATTTTTTTTACACAAATCTAAAAAACTAAATAATTTATCCTCTGTAAAAAATGTTTACAACGTTGTAGCAACTCACGTGGTGTAGCGTCACCAACGATTTTGATAAGCTTAAATGTTGCAAAATCTTACGCCCCCGGGTGGGCTCGAACCACCAACCTTTCGGTTAACAGCCGAACGCGCTAGCCGATTGCGCCACGGAGGCTGCTGAGGGTGGTGGTTTAATATCACATAGTCTCACAAGTATGCCATCTACATGTTTGTATACTTAAGTATAAGATATAAATATGTCAGTCCCATACAATTTTTGTACCAATAAATTTAAAAATTTAAATTTATTGCTTATAGTGACAAGAATGGCTAGAGAGTCTCAAATTATTTTACTGTCCAATAATCTAAAAAAATCTCACTCAAAATGTTTTATTTATTTTCACAATTTACATTATTTTACTGTTACATTAAAATTATGCATTGTTATATGCAATGTGTCAACAAAAAACTATTCAAAAAGCAGCCTTAGAGTATTAAATTTCAAAGCGATATTTTGATAAACGTTGAAAAGTTGTATGTGAATACCTAAAGTATATGACAAATTGACAATGTTTTTTAAATTTTAATCTTTAAAAATCTGAAATTGTTTAAATTCTTTATGATATTTACAGCACTAATTTTATGAAAATCTTATAAATAAACAGATTTAGCTACAATAATTCATTTACATAACAACTTAGGCAACAAAATCTAAATTTTCACCATAAAATGATAAATTACAAAAACCATGCAAATTAAATGAATAAGTTAAGAACAGATAATTAAACTAAACATAAATGGAACAAATAAATAGTTCTTTCCAAAATAGAGAAAATCCTGAATAATGTATATATTATATCTGTTGGAACATTAACTTCAATCAATGGATTGTGTAAAGAAGATGTTATCTGGGATTCTAATAAAAAACGCATTGATATTTACAAATACTTATCATTATGCTAAGCATTTAATCTTAATACACCTAAAAACATAAATAAATTCAACAAATAAAATTAATTTCAACTTATGCCAAGAATGTGAATGCAAACAAGATTTACTTGTGAACCTTAAAAATGTCATGTTTTATAAATTGATACAACAAATTAGTGGTTTATGTACTAAGAGATTTAACAAAAATTGACATAGAGAACAAACAAATTATTCAAGTGGGCTTTGGATGGTCTTTAAAAATGTAAACAGCTCATTTTCAGATTCAATAATTCTTTGAATGTTGGATTTTACATTGCATTTTAAATGAAACTTCATTAAAAGAAGCCGTTATGAATATAAAAAAATATGGTTTTGTTCTATTTATGCAATCAGATGTACTTTTTAAATATCCCTTCCGGTTTAGCCGGAAGAAAGATAGATAACGCATGTGGCTGTCATCTCGGAATATATATATCTATATATATATATATATATATATATATATATATATATATATATATATAAAAATTTAGGTTTATGAAAATTTCAGAAAGTCTGCCTATAGAAGATTTTTATAATTTCTCCGCTCATTTCTCCCATAACCCGATACCACCACAACCCGAAAATTTATGTATTAGTGTTATGAAAAATGTTATGAAAAAGTTATATATTTCTTTTTGTAAAATATATGTACAGACATTTTTAATGCATATAAAACTAAATTGTATCATACCATATTGATTAATACCTACAGGCGTCATGCGGAAATTAACATAGTTCTTTACAAATAATCAGAGTAAAGCTTAAAGGTTTTGTGCTCTAATTCTTTAAAAAGTAAATATCAGACACCTAGTATGGCACTGAACTGAGTTATTTATTTATTATATATGTAATAAAGGAAAACTCACTATGATGTAATTAGAGATTATGAGAATTAGTAAACTAACAACTACAATAAAAATGAAATACAAATGTTTTATTAATAAGATCCTACACTACCTTTATAAAACTGATAAAACAACAGATCATTTATACATTGGTAAGGTATGAGTTTAGAGAGAAATTTGCTACATCCTACTCGAAAAATTATTATAACTATAAGAAGAAATGTTTTCATCGTTATGTACTTTGTGTTGATTTTATTTTAAAAAATGGCTGACAATCATTAGTCTGACACAAATTTCTCTTTTGGATTCCCGGGGGAGGGGGGGTAATCACTTCTTTTCTGTAAGATTTTATGTCTGTCCGCAAGACATACGATAGTACAATGAGTTTTCGATTTGAAATTTTGGAAGCAACCTCAGGGGAGTTTTTTTTTACCGAACACGCTGTTTGGTGGACTTTTACTTTTTGCAAATAAGGACTGAATTACGAAAATACAGTCCTTTACATCATTTACATCATTTACAATACCGTTTCTGGTGTACCTGGAATACGCTCATTCTTCCCGGAAGGTGACAAGTAAACACACATTACGAACAATGAAGTATGGGTATGAATAAATCTACGAATCTACATAATGAACTGCATCGTTGTCCATAAACAGATTATACAACGAATTTTATTGATTTGTTATTGTGAAAAATTATTACGTTTGTAAATTCATGTTACATGAATTCCAGCCATTGGTACAAATGCACGAGACTTAATTTAACTAATACACACTGATAATTCACAGCAATGTAATATTAATTGATTTGTTTCGTTCCATATAATTTTTATAATATATTAGGTGTATTTCTCAAATTCTTGGTACATACCTAAAACTGTCAGATAATTGAGGTACATATAGCATATCGCAGGTAATTTATAAAAGATGACCAAAATTAAAAATGTTTAATATTTTTTCTTGTCTCGTATAATGTCAAATATGTAAGTCGAAATATCTCTAACATCATTGAGGCCACCCGCGGATATTAGTTCTTGGTTGAATATTGTAGATAATTAATCACAATTAAAAAAGAATTTCATATTAAAAAACTGTGTATTTTACAATTAACTTTTAACTTTGACCATTTATCTCATTTTGGTTTATGAATTTTTGAACAATTTTCTTATATTTAAAGTTTAATGAAAGAATTAAAGGTAATGATGCTATGTTGAATAAAAAAAAACAGAGAATCACAATTCCTGATGATGAAATAACATTTTAAGAATTTTTATGACAGTTCCAATCTTCCAAGAAAATCTGTTAGTTAATGATGTTACAGAATATTACAATATATTGTTTAATTTGCCTGATTGGCAAAGCATTGAAAAAATATAAAACAAATAAAAGGTTTTTACTGTGGGTTTTAGTGCCTGGATCAACATATTCATTCAATATTAAAAATATTTAAAGAAATAATTTATATTTTTAACTTATTTTCAAACGCGTAGGAAAGATAATCAACAAATAGTATCATATATTTTGTAGCTTCAATGTAAAAAATATTATAGTAAAGCTGAATGGATTTTATCACCTTTATGATTTCAAAATTTATATATTTCAGGTGAATTTTGAGAATACTATATTAATGGTATTAAGATAAGAACATTGCATTTGCATTTAGGGATAATAGACTAATTATTGCTATTTGATACAAGCGAAACATATGTTACCATTTCTAGTTATACAAACTATACATTAAACACTTAATTTCAAATACTATAAAAAAACAAGCATTTATTATTTTTTATTATAATGCTATCTGTTAAGTAGTTTTTGTTTCAGAAGTATCTCTCGAATACGATATTAATTAATCATGATAGTATTAACAGTCAATAACTTAATAACTGTTTATATAATTATAAATATATGGGGGACTACAATGGCCTACTAAGTAAATACAAGCAGACACTATTAAGTTTGGTCGAAGTTCGTACTTTTTCCTTTAATACTTTTATAAACTCAAAAATACGAGTATCTTTGAAACTGAAAAATCTCTATTTCTATCAAAATTGTCTTTGTAATATAACTATCCCAAATAACTGTACAATAAAATAAAATTATGTTCATTTATTTCAGTTGTAGAAGTTTAAAATATTTGTTTTTTGAAGAGTTACTTAATAGTTTTATTTACTATTAAATACTTCATAAAAAAATAATGAATGGATTATCAAACGTCATAAATGTTATATAGTTTTTTTAGAAATTCTTTACACATATTTTTAGTTTTTAATAATAAATTGTGAATTAATATTGTATGAGCAACCAAAGAGTAAGAAATTCTAAAATAAATTGACATACTTGATAAATTTGTTTTAATATATAATGGAAAAATACAAAGGTTTATTTTTGGGCCGTCATATCAATATACTGAAAATATTAATAAGATATTTAAAGAGTATATCAATTTTCTTGGTTAAATTAAGTATATAATATTATGCTAGATATTAACTATTACTTTTTATTACTTGAATATTGCAATTAAGGAAAAATAACATAAAAAATTGTATTTAATAGATTAGTAGACATGTTCTAATAAACATGAATTTTGATGAAGGGTTTTAATATTTCTGTTTAAAGTTTACAATTTAAAAGTAAAGAAAATTATTTTGATTTTTGGATAGTAACAGAGTTTGATAAATCGGTTGATTTTTTTTTATTTAATACCTTAAAAGATTTTTATTTTTTTCAAATTTGATAAAGCTTTTCTAGATATTTTTAGACAATAAAATAATTTAAGCTTTACTGTTTGATTTTTAAAGATTTATGTATAATACTTTGTTAAATAAAATTACATCCATTTACTGATGGCTCAAAAGTTGTCTAATATTGAAATGTTTAATTAACAATTTTTAATATTAGTTTTATTACATTAAAATAATTAATATTACAATTTAATTTACTTTAATCTAGAAATTTTACAATACAAATTACTAAGTCTAAAACTTGTAGAAATTTATAAAAGTGCCAACTTTAATTATATTAAATGATGAACCTGTTTTAATAAAACATACAACATAAAACTAACAAGATAAATTAGTACCATATACAAATTAAATAAAATTTTAGCCACAAAGGTAATTTTAACACATTTTTATTTTTATACATACCTACCTACCATAACCTACTACTGTCCTTAGAAATCGAAATATACATAGTACAAAAAGAAGGTTAAAGAGTTAAATATGTTTATTTTCCTTAATTCAACTAAACAATTTTGGAGGTTACGTTACTTATGATATATTTTATATATATTTACATATGTATACTGTACATAAGTAGATATACTTGTGTAAATAAGAATTTTTATAATACCAAGTGACAATTCACCACAACCCTCAGCAGCCTCCGTGGCGCAATTGGCTAGCGCGTTCGGCTGTTAACCGAAAGGTTGGTGGTTCGAGCCCACCCGGGGGCGTAAGATTTTGCTGCTTTCAAAGTCGTTTGGTCAAGCCATATCAAACTGTGACTACCGCAGTATACGAGTTTACACTAAAATTATATTATACACTGTTTTTTTTAGATTATGACAAAATGTTTTAATTAATGTTGTATTTTAATTTTCTAATTATTTTTCCTGAAGGTATTAGAAAGAGGTATTTATTTCCTTATTTTATGGTTGTTTTAACGTGCTATTTTGCACAAATTGTTATCATTCACAGCTATCACGTTGTACCGTTATTTGATTCAAAAGCATAATAAATTCAACCTATCCATGAGACCTGTTCCTCTATTCATAATCTGTCCAAAGCCACTCTAACTAGTTCGAATACATTGTTTGCAAAAGGTTTAACATTGTTTTATTGTGCTAAAATAAATATAGCTGCTAGTAAAATTGGATGTCAAATCATTAATAGGCTTTAAAAAAATTCACTAGTACGACATTAATTAGTTTCAGGGATGAGAATATCTCCTCAATTTTTATGACTCATATTTTCCGCACCCCTGTTTTTCAAAGTAAATATCCAATACCTGTCAATAGAGGTGAAATTTAGATGGACATTTTGTGACATCACAGGTATTTTTGAAACCAAAATAAAGGTAAATGTGACACCATTTTCACTCCATTGCGTCACTAAGTCCTAATGTCTTGAAGCATGTAAGCTTCTACGTATATTATTGGATAATGCTACTTGGACAATGAAAGTATACTGAAGTACAGGGGACTGTGCACTAATACATCAATCTTAGGTTTCAGAACTGATATTAATAATTTGCTGCAACAAATTGACACTATTCCTAGGACGAATCGCTAACAGACTTAGGCGTGCCACAACGCTTTGGTAAGATTTGTTTATTTTGAACCTAGTTTGTATTATGTATTAGGTTAGTTCTTTACCTGAAGAAGAGATCAGATTGCAGATCTCGAAACGTAGTGTTACTGATTTCTTGTTTCACTGAACGATGGCAAATGTCCGGAAAATCCTGTTTCCTTAACAGACTTAAGTGTTCCAAACACATAATCGTAACATCTTAACCCTGAAAAGTACCTTGCTAAAATTGCAAACTATCTCAAATAAAAATTCTTCCCTGTAACTTGACTCCACGGTATGCTGATGATCATCCAATCTCATAATGATGAAATGTCACTCATGATATCCTTGACCACGTAGGTTGACCACAAATCCGCCTAAGACAACCACAAAATTACTATTAAATAATAAAATAAAAACTGCTTCACCCGAAGGATTAAACAAGTGCAACTGCTAGCTTCATCACCAAAAAGAAATAGGTAAGAGCTACTTTTATTACTTACTTTATTATTTATTAATATAAATATTTACAAGAAGTTCTCGGTTTAATAACTGTTAACATACACATAATTTATGTTTATGGCCACCCTTGGTGAGAATCTGGCTGGGTGGCAAAGTGAAGCCTCTTTTCTAACGGATATCACCGCACTCATACCGGATGTGTGTATCTAACTCAGCCACGTTTAAAGGAATGTACAGCGTGATGATTGGTTTATCCTACTGTCCTGTAGTATAATCAAGTGCAAAAGTACAGTATAAGTGAGATAACTATCGGGCGAAGGGTAGATTGGAAAAGCTTTGATATGCCTTCGGGCGTGATAGAAACAAACACCTGAAAGGTACCGAATCTTCCAGAAAGGTATATTTGGAAATGAATGCAAAGAAAACGCAATGCCCAAGAAGGTTATCTTTTGGCTGGTTTTTTTTTAAACCTACCCTGGGTAGATCAAAACATCTGGGCAACCCGTTGGATGTCTAAGAGAGGAAAATCACTAATAGCATATGTTGAGATATTGGGGGGAATTGTTGATCAATGGGTCTAGTTTACTACGAAGGATGGCTGTTAGCACTACCTTAGTGTAAAAGCATTTTCTAAGCGTAGCCATGACGAGTACTGTCTTCCTTGCCCAATTTGTCTGAAAGGGGCTAAAACAGAGTTATTCCCGCCTTCTTCAATGTGCCATTGTGCCTATTATCCTTCATAGTGGACGTACTATGGGATCTCAACAGTATGCAGATACTAACCCAAATCATATCCATTCTGAAAATCCTGTCTCTCCACAAGAGGTGCAAAGGAGCCTTTAAGTACAAAGTACAGCAAGATATTTCCTGATATTATTTTTCTGCATCAACAACAATAACAATGATCAATGTAAAAAATAGAAGTGGTCTATAAAAAGAACGCCTTGAGAACCATCAAGGTTGTCATGTCTACTGATGTTATTGATAGTCCAAGTTTTCAAGCTCTAGAACAAACGTATAGATTATATGAACTGGTGTTGTTTACGAGTATATCGATATCAGATTTATTTCTGTTTGTAATTGTTCCAGTAATCATTAGGCTACATAGCACGTACCTTCTTTTTAATAATTTTCAATTGGTGTTATTAAATCGTGAACCAAACACTTGTAAGGATTATATCGTAACATCATTATCGAAGAACAGTACACTAGAAAGAACTGTGTTGAAATACAGGGTGTCCCTGTCAAGGACTCCGTGTTAGAAAATTATTAAAGTACCTTTTTTGGATTTTTTGAATGATAAAAAATTTCCCTCCCTTTTCAAAGGGAGGTATTAGGAGAGTGACTTGAAATTTTCAAATTGCAACCCCTATCTTGTGACATGTCATTTTAACAGTCTATTTAATAGACACACAATGACATTAAGAAAAAAACCTCTACGCCGTTTTGCAAAAGTTTTGGACAAATACCACACAAAAATAATAATCTTTAGGGATAATGCTAATATCTTGCGCATTTCAACACAATGTATGCATGATTGTTTTAGTAAGACTGAGGTGCCCAGATTATCCCTTTGCATAGTACTAATGTTTTTGGTGTGTATAGTTTTGGTTCTTGCATGGTTTGGTTTTGGTGTCTTTTTCTAGGTGACATGATAATGTAACGGGTTATTTGCCCATAACTTTTGGTAGGATAGAGATGATTTTTTTATGTCATTGTGTTTCCATTGAATATGGCTTTAAAATGGCATTTCACAAGATAGGGGTTGCAATTTGAAAACAAAGTTACTCCCCCTTACTCCCTGTTTTTATTTTATTTGTTTTAAATTATTTTAATATGTATGGTATGTCCTATTAAAACCATGGTAACCCCTTTTATATTTGTAGGTAAGTTCAGATTACAACTTAATAAGCTTTTGAAGCAATGAAAAATATCCTAACAGTGAGCAATTCCTACTTTTTCATAAGTTTTAGAAATAATTTACAGAAATAAATTAGACATTTGAAGGATAGATATTATAAAAATGTATTAGAAAAAGTAAAGGCAACTCTGAACAAACCTGGGAAGTTTTAAATGAAGTTACAGAGTAAAATAAAAGAAATAATACTTTTATAGTACTAGAACACCTGAACCGTGAGATTAGACAAAATACATAATTTTTAATTTGAGAGGAAAATATATTTTTGAGAATAACATACTGTTCAAATGTCCTAATTGCTTATGAAACGAGAGTGAATGTGCAACTGATTGTAAGAACATACTGGAAGATGTGTATATTAAATATTTGGAAGTATTTGTGAATAGGGAACTAAGTTGTAAAAATCATATTGCCTGTTTAAAGAGAAAATCAATAGTGTATTAAGAGTTTTATATTTTATAAGAACTATTTGTGATGAGATTTTAAATGCTCTCTTTTTTCCTCGTTCACAGTATGCCTAATTACGGCATAACTGGTTGGGGACGAACATATCTAAAAAATCTCTAACCTTTATTAAATATACAAAAAAGTATTCAAATTGTTTGTAAAACGCCCTATGATCACCCTTCTTTATCCCTTTACCAGCGACTTCATATACTTCCTCTTAGAAATATGTTTGTTTTCAAGGTCATATGATTATTTGTTATAAAAAGTAGGAAGAGTGGTACAATATTGTAGATTATAGACAGGAATTAATTATGAAGATAATTATCCCGTCCTAAACCCCAATGTACCAAGGGCCTAGGACCTCAGTTATTTAATATGATACCTCCTGAGTTAAGGAATGTTAATAGTGTACAAATATTTAGAAAATAAGTTAAGGATTGGGTTATGAGCATAGAATTAGTAGAACAAGTTTTCTTTCTATTATCCTAGCAAATTCGAGTACGTTAGTTTCTAGGTTAAGTTTTAAATAGTAGCGTACCTTGATAGAGTATTCCAATTACACCAAATTTTATTCACTCTCACCAACACAACTACATGTCACATAGATCACAATTAACACAGTAACAAATATAAACACTTTAATACACACACGCACACACACAAACCGAAGAATAAGCACGCACTGACAACTTTTTAACGACATACGTTTTCATTGTTTTGAAATTGTTGTTCCTCAATTAATCTAGGTCAGCGACCTCCCCTCCCTGCCCCGCCTGAGCTTATCTATCAGCTGTTCGGTCTGCTCACGCGGGGGGGGGGAGGTCGCTGCTATTCTGTATTCATAGCTCAATTTATCAATGCCTTTATTGTTTTGTTATCTTTGTAATATTGTATTTTAATATAAATAATTACTGACTTTTTATGTATACAATGTAAAAATGTACACAAAATATTACTGAGTTTGGTTTTCAATGTATTAGGTTTAAAATTCCACCTTAAGTCAAGTTTAGAATGGTTATGTGTTTAATTTTTATACTGTATTATTCTGCAAGCTGTTCAAATAAGTTTAGATTTTGTCCTTCCAATCAAGCTAAGCCTGGGAGATTCCTCTATATTCTATTTATTATTCGATTTTATTTTTATGTACAGAGTGGTATTTCGTTTTGATATAAAGTTGTAAATTTTCACGTATATATATGTAAAAAATTAGAGTAATAAAGAAACAATATTATTATTATTAAAGTTTAATAATTTCAATAGAAATATTTTTAAGTTATTAAACTACTTTTTTTAAATATGTATTGGTGTACTTTTTTATCCTGGAAAAACCTCTCTATAAAATACAATACCAATGTATGTGACTACATTGATTCTGATCTCTAAACACTTAACGACTTTAAAAGCTGCAAAATCTTACGCCCCCGGGTGGGCTCGAACCACCAACCTTTCGGTTAACAGCCGAACGCGCTAGCCAATTGCGCCACGGAGGCTACCGAGGGTGTAAGTGAAATGCCACCTTGTCGTACATGTCTTCTATATGTTCTCATATGTTTGTATTTATACATTTATATCTATGTAAATAAAAGCAGAGACCTTTACTGACTGATAGATGCATCGAAAAAATAACAGAATGATACAATAGAATTTGGTGCTTAGACTAAGGCGATTGAGGGCAAATGTGCCCAAGGGGTAAATGGGCCATACTCTTTTTACTTGAAAATATTTAGTCTTATTAGTCGTTGTGCGGTTGGCAACACAGCCTTTGAGCTCCTTCTTCCTCGAACATCAAGTCTAACCTCTCTGTTTGTAATGGATGATGTTGAAGATGCATGTGCACTTCTCTATCACTTTTAACATAGCCACGCCGTGAAAAGAGAGTTTTGAAGACGCCTACATTCTTTCTGGTAAATGCTATTGCTTTGATTATTAGTTTAACATGTGCTTAATAGTTGTTATAAGCATACTTTTTCAATAACATTACGTTTAATTGTTACACTAAATAAACCATATGCGGGGTGGTTCAATTACCCCGATTTTTTGGGAATTTGGGTAAATGGGCCATAAGTTGGTTCAAGCAAGTAGAACTCTATCACTCCTAGTAAACTAACCTGTCTTGAAATGTTCAACAGCTACACTTACACGACTTTAAAACCAAATAGACCTCTACTGTAGGATTCATCCACACTGGCCTGAAATGTATCAATTGTTACTGGAAATGTTGGAGCTATTCAATGAAATATCATATAATATTAGAGGGAAATTGAGTTATTTCACAGTTACTTATAAAATAGTCTGTACTCTTAGACTTCAAGAGTCCCACCTTTGAACTTAAATTTAAAATAGATCAAGAGATTGGAATATTTTAAAGTGAATTTCACTTATCCCAAAAGAGTTTAGAATATAATTCAAAAAGAATAGCCCATGTTGTAGCCTACAATTTTCTTGAAAATTGCGTGCGAAGCCGCGATTAATTGTTAGTACATATATAAATATGTTATTCTTGGACGAAATTTTGGCTAATAAGTGAAAACTTATTGCCTATACATAGTGTTTGAAAAATAATTCTGTAAACAGTCTCAGATCCAAAGTCAAATTTACACAGTAAATGTTACTGTGTAAACATTTAAAAAATTCAAATGTTTTTAAAGTTCCCTTAGAACATTAAACATTATAGTTTGTTTTTATACGGTGTTACGTGTTATTACTTTAAAACGCTACAGTAAATAAGACGCAAAATTCGTAAATAACATGGATTTATTTATGAACCTTGTGGTACTCCTTATTTTTGTACATATTTACGTGTTATTATATTAAAAAGCTATGGTAAATCAGACGCAAAATTTTACAAATAACATGGATGTATCTATGAACCTTGAGGTACTCCTTTAACCACTATGTACCGATAGGGCAATAGGGAATATATCATTGCGTCTACGATTTTTTTTCTGCAAATTACCTTATTTATAAAAAATTTAAATTTTCGGAGTAATATTACCACCTTAGTGTTTAGACACGTTACACTGTAGTGGTATATTGTAAATATAATACATTTTGCAGAGATTTATCAAAAAGCAGGGTTATATGTAAGTATTTCAGTCAGTATATTGATATTTAGAACTTTCATAAAAATAAGATACAGCAGTAGAGCTATATTTAAATCCATTGGATATCGTGTGAGTGATACAAACGCTAACCGCAGTGAGTGGGATTCTGGGAAAGCGAGGCGCCTCTGTGGTTGCGGTCGGATCAGCTGAGTCATCAGCTCGGTCACGTGGCTCGTCTTCGTCTCTCGCTGACACTGTCGCCTTTATCGTTTATTCATTATTTCGTTTGAAACGAACGTTGAATAATGGAAATCAATGACGACACTTAGGAAAATACTTAAATGTTGCTTTAAATAAGTTGAATCCTGGAATAAAGAGTTAATCTCATTTTATTATCTGGGTAGTGACGGCTTGAATTTAGTAGAATATCATTTGTGAAACAATAGATTTTTAGTACATTAAAAACTGTTTTGGTCTTCAAACTTACTATTTCATTAATACAAAGTGTTAATTACGTTTTTCAGTCACTATTAGGACAATGATAACTTCCTAGTTACGAGTTTATGGTGTAGCGTCCTGGATGTAAACATAATATTTACAATATAATACTAGGCGAAGCTGTACATACATACAGGGTGTTCAATAAAAGTGTTTCAATACTTTGAGATTTTGTTCTACATATAAAAATGAGCAACAAAGTTCACATAAAGGTATGGCCTAAAACCTTTCTTTTTCCATCTGTCTGTCTGTATGTGTTTTTTATAAAAACAATTATAACTTTTGAACCTGTAAAGATAAAGTTATACAGTGTGTATCAAAATGAATGACCTGATTTTAAAACTCAATATCTATTGCTAAAAATGTATTAAAAAAATTATATTTATTGCAAAATACTCAAAAAATCTTAAAGTTTTAGGTATGTTATTACAAATGTTCTATGTGTCCACCAGCAGCAGCGCGAACAACATCCAGACGATAGCTAAATTCCTGATATACCTTACACAACGTATCTGCGTTCACAGACCTTATTGCGACAGTTATTCTGTTCTTTAGTTCTTCGATGTCATGAGTTAGAGGGGGAACAAACACTTTTCCTTCACATATCCCCACAAGAAAAAGTTGCATGGGGTCAAGTCTGGTGATCTTGGAGGCCAAGAATGAAGGGCATTGTCTCGAGGTCCCGTGCGCCCTATCCAGCGGCGGGGCAAAGTGTTGAGAAGCTGCCGAACATTGTTGTGCTAGTGAGGCGGAGCTCCATCCTGTTGGAAAATGAACCTAAAACTTTAAGATTTTGTGAGTATTTTGCAATAAATATTATTTTTGTAGTACAATTTTGGCAATAGATATTGAGTTTTAAAATCAGGTCATTCATTTTGATACACGCTGTAGAACTTGATAATAGTATTAACCTTTGGTAAACGTTTTTGTAAATAGAAATTAACAAAATCCTCTTAACCTTTTCAAAATGAGGGACGTTTAAACTATTCCATCTAAACAGCTCAAAACCGATTAACGTCCGCCATTTTAAAACGTTACAGTTGTTCTTATGGTATAATCCTCTACTACAATCGAATCTTGAAATATTTTGTGATATTTCACAAACCTCTAACTTAATAAATAATAATAGAGTGGACATATCAAAGATCAATGTAAATAGGATGTACATTGTATCCTGTACTAATTATGCAAATAATTTTTACTTAGGCCTCATTACACAGATTTTATGGCTTCTGATTATACAATTTACGTTTATGATAATATCACTATAAAACTACTGCATCTAGTTATATAAGGCGACATTTAATATAGTCTTGTGCAACTTACCTTTCAGCGAACTTATCTTAGATTCAACGAGCGTAATCCCCTGCGGGTCTTCATGTCTTAGCGAAGACAAGTAGTTTAGTCGGCTGCTACTTAAAAGCCAGCGTTGGGCAACATGTTTATGCTACGGATGTAAAAACGCCTTTGTCGGCTAAACTAAATCATTGTCAAGGAGGTAATTGACGTTAATTGACAGTTTTTATACCTATCAGCGCACGCGCAGTCAGCAACCCTGGAGAGCGAAGGTATGTGTCTGAGGTATTGTGTTTTTAGAAAAGCGCGATATCACTTCATGAACCACAGCCGTAGAACTATTTATCTGGTTATTTTGTTTCCACCAATCTTCGTGATTTTGTGGGTTGCTGTGTTATGAACAAGGTCACATCAAGTGTCGTAACAGGCTTAGCTGAGGTCTCATGCACAATTCCAAATCTATAACTCATTATTATAAGTTTCAAAGTGCTCCCGAATTGTCTATTCAGCAGAGATTTCTCTTTGTAAAGTTTAAATTTAAAAAACGAGATGAGTTATAATATCGACTGCAAATGCAAGCTTACACAGCCTAGTGATCATCTGCAATCTTTTTTACGAGCTTTTCCTAATAAATCACGAACGGGATTATGTATAGTATAAATGGAAACATGCTATAGTATTAGCAAATAACGACTGCAATTTGGGTCCAGGTAGCATAGTCAAAAATGATTAATTAAATGGCCCTATCCCATTGCATCTTCAACAAGGGCATAAAAAGAAGACGGTATAAGTTTGGGATCTTTATGTTCTGATTTGTTTTCAAGATATTAAAATCAAATTTTAGTTGGATCTTTAAACAAAATTCTTATAGGTAAACTATAAAAAGGTCATAAAAAAGTACTCAGAGTTTGGAATACTTTACAATTATAAACATATGATAAACTTTGGAATTTCTAAAGGTTATCTTTCTGGCGATTATACAGCAATGATATGAGGTCCCCGCTCAAAATAAACTTATATAGTATTACTAAATGTGAATAAGAACAATACTTTTCCAAATCGTTTGTTTTTTGGCCGAGGCCTTTCGAAACCAAAGGTTGGCATCAGGCGACTCCACCAATAAATATTTACTTTATTTGTGTTGCTATTAACATCAAAAGAACATATGGTGTAAATATGTAAATACAGAATTTTGAAAATAATTCAGCCACTATGAAAAGTTAGATATTATAACAGTTTAATTTTTGAATAAATTGAGAAGAAAGAAGGCCTAGGAAATTTCAATAGGGTCCTCTTTATTTTTCGTGAGTTTTTCTTTATTTCTGTTTATGTGTAGTGCTTTTCAGGTATTTAATTTGATTGGTTTTGTTATTTTATTTATTAATTTCAGATTTTTAATTGATGTTCTGTGTTCTGATTCACTGCAGTGCTTGGCTACAGCAGATTTGTCAACTCTTCAATATTTTGTGTGTGATAAATGCTCTTTAAATCGTGTTTTTATTGTTCTTTTTGTTTGTCCAATATAAATTTTGTCACAGTCATCGCATAAAATTTCATAAATTTCTGATTTACTATCATATGAAATTTTCTCTTCAGGGTTTTCTAAAATTTGGGATAGTTTGCTTGTTCTGTGAGTGACTGTTTTATTTGTATGTGTTTTAGTTTTGCATATTTAGTGATATTTAAAAATTGTCCAATTGCTCCAAGAGTCTTCAATAAAACTTATACAAGTAAATCTCAATCTTCTATACATTTTGTATTAATTTTACAATAATTTAACTTGAGTATTAAAAACTAAAATAAAATGTTATATATTGAGTTTTTAATAAAACTTGCTGAAAAGATGTACATTTGTATACAAGTATTTCCAGTATTTAGTGTACTTTTCAGATGTTAAAAACTAAAAATTGAATAAACTATATAGAAGGCAATGTCAGAAAGAAGAAAAGAGAGCCACGTGACCGAGCTGATGACAGCTGATCCGACCGCAACCACAGAGGCGCCTCGCTTTCCCAGAATCCCACTCACTGCGGTTAGCGTTTGTATCATTCATACGATATCCTCTGTATAAAAAAATTCCAATATTGATGATAGTATTTTCAAACAAACCCACAAACAATATCAAAGTATTAATATAAATATATTCCAACTTTTAATCTCTTTCAGGGTGGATCACATGGCATTTAACAAGATATTATTAGAGCCTAGTATAATTTATGATTAGTTTAAGAAAAAAATGTACGTATAAGATATATTTTTCAACTATTTTCTTAATATTGGTAAATTTGAAGTTCCTCGAAGTTCTTCCACGTCTGTTTCGCTGTCTTTTTGGAAAGAAGACTAGAGAACAATATCGTGGTGTGAATTCTGAGAATCAAGTTTTCAGTTAGGAGTGGCTTAAGGTTCCAGTTTTAATCCAATGTTTTTCTTTTTGTTTGTTAATGACGTCTATCATAAATATATCACAATAAAGCCATGGTTACAGGCTTTATTCCGATTGATTACGATATCTCCATCAACCGTATTTAGTTCTGCAATCAGCCATTAATTGTACTGTAAGGTGGGCTGAAATCAGTCATAAGCCGTAAACAAGGGGTAAAACCGAAAAGGTGCATAAAAAAAGGATACTTGTATGCACGTATAGTTTGTTGTGTTTAATAATCAAAAAGTTCTAGTTGTCTTTTTTGTTTTATGATCTGTTGTTCCGATAACACAGTGGTTTGTGAATATTGAGTTTTGCTCCAGTTCACCTTTTTCTTAGTTGCAGTGTTTGGAATATGCACTAAAAGGAACGCGAACTGGATCTAAACGCAACACTCAGATGACAGGATGGGTCGTTTTTAAAAACCAATGAACTTCGACAAAATAAAAAAAATACAAAGAATAAAAACTGGTTTAAAATGTTACAATTCGCACAATTGTAAGAATGCATAAGGTGTTCTATAAGAACTTTTAACCTGGCCACCATGTTGGGTAATGGCGGCCAAATTATGATTCTGAATTTCACGAAGAAGTGGGTCCCTCATTTAAATTGGCCTGGAAATTTAAACTACCAATGATTTTAATGATAAAATGTACACCCTGCATACTTTTATAAAGACTAAACTTTAACATTTCTTGTGTGAGTCCAGCTTTATTTATTGCCAAAAAATGTTAAAGCACAGAATGGAATTTGGATCGTTGTTTGTTATTGGAGTGTCTTAATCCTATATTTTAATCGCATGCAGTAATAGCTCAGTTACGATCGCACTTCTCTGGACAGAACTGAATTACATGTGCTGAATATTTCCTTACAGAGACGTCACATATCAAGGGAACAAAGAGGACAGTTGCCAGCCTAATGCAATGGCACAGAGATTGAGCCCTAGCACACACCCTCGTCTGCCAGTAATGCTTCTACTGAGTTCAATAAATCTTTGAACTCCGATTATTTGTAAGTTATGGCCCATTTTGGCGCCAACGGAATGGGTCGAGTCGTCAGCTCGATTGGATCTGGCTGATCAAACGGCTATCTGAAGCTGACAATGGATTGCGACAGTATCTTGTAAACACTATATAGGTCACGATGTCCACAAATTTGTCGTCTGGTATGTCATCCCTAATCCCAGTTTGCTGTTTTCAAGGCCATCAATTGCACTATTGGTCGTCAATTCGCGGTTCAAGAAAAATATTTTACACTTTAATGTCTTATACGATATATGTCACTGATGGAGGAAGATAATGCTACCACATTATAGATGCTTTTTGTTTAATTTTTTTAATCTTTTTTGTCACAGCCCTTAAAAAATAAACATTTTTATAATTCCACAAGGACTTTTTGGCCTCATGAGTGAGTGATATTATGGGTCATTTTTAAATGAACCCAGCGAAACCCCCGAGGAAGATACAACTACTTGTATATAAGGATTTCGTTTATATGTTACAACAAGTATAACAGGAGGATTGCAATGTATCCTCCTCGTCTGATGGGGAAGGTATTAATGCATAAAAAACAATTATTAAGTATTAATATCTCCCCGTCTGACGAAGAGGATAGATTGCAATCCTCGAAACGTTCTGTTACACCTTTTGTAACATATAACGATGGCAAATGTCCGAATCCTGTCATCCTTTCAAACCTTCCGTCGTCAATAACAAACTCTAAATAAGGTACTTACACATAATTTGTTTTCATTATGTATATGACATATGACAGAAGCAAATTATTTATTTTTTTACGTCGTAAAAATACAATTTCTTAAGTTTTACTTTAATAACATTAAGACCTTTTTTCTTTACAAACTTCATAAATGTCATTATTTATTAAGATACACGTCATTTCCTTGAGAACAAACTTATATGCACAATTTCATCCGTTTTTTCTTAATCTTTGTTAAAAATTATCCTGAATTACTCGTTTAAATTATTATAGTTCTTCGTAGAAGTGGTTAAAGATATTTTCTTTATTCTTTTAGGTCTTAAAGAATAATTTTCAGACTATGATGTTCAAATAAAGAATATTAACCGATCCTAAAACTGAGGTTATTACACTCTATAGAATAGTAGCCTGTAGCGCATAAGTTTAGTATATTTAATTTGTCTTAGGCCAATGATTTGAAATCCCATTTTAAAACAATCAATAAACTCAAACTGGGCGTTAAAGGATTTAATATGATTTCACATTTTCGTGATATTATTAGTCACATACCACTTCCTGGAAAATATTTCCCCATTCCATATTTTGGGAAAGCTAATGGCTGAACGGTTCTAGTAGTCGATATAAATTATAATTCAGGGGTCAAAGGTTAGATCTGGTCGAATTCTTAATTGGAACAGAAAACCTTTGGATTGTGCATCTCAATACTGAACAGACCCATCCTCTTACTGTTGTTGTGAACTTCCACGAACAGATAACATTTTTTTAGAAATGGGCAAAGTGGGGTCAAAAATATAAATGAAGTATCCCCAGAAAGATCGAAACATCGCATTGGCAAGTGTTGATACTCGAACTCATTCATCATCGTACCCTACAATTCCGGCAGGACGGATCATGATGGGAATTAATCATACCCAGGCCGGAGGAATTCAAGGTAGGAATTCGGGCGTAGGTCCTTACACCTTACACTCCCAAATTGTGATTAGCATAGCGCTCCATAGCCTTTACATACATCTGCCAGATGCGGACAGTTGAATGGGGTGTGGGAGGAGCCTCGCCTCCCGGACCCTGGACCACGCTGAGTCGCGCACTCCGTGAGTACGATTACGAGGCGGAAGTGATACAGGTATCTCCAGAGTAAACAAGAGCAGCGCATCGTTGTCTCTAGAAATGCACATCCGGAATGGGGGGAGACGATCAAGCTCTTTCACAGAACAGCCAACAATGCTTATAAACCAGTTGGTGAAGAATTTTTGCATATCCACCAACAACTTTAAAATATCTTTTGCCTACCGGTACACTTTTGGTAGGCGTTTAGATCCAAGACCATCTCATCCATATTATAATAGAGACCTGACAGATTTATTAAAATTGTGTTGTTGTCAGTACGTCTGTCTGTACGATAATTCTTGATAGTGACAGACCTAAAACTGGGAGATTCCTCTACGTCCAAGAAATAACCCTACTGTTTATAGGTCCAAGACGTCAAATGAAAGTCCCTCCTTCTACCAGTCTGTTTGCCTACCCATCTGTGTGATAACTCTAGTTGGAAAGATCCTTGAGACGTAAAGCTAACTCTCGTAGTTTTTTCTTGCTCTAAGGAAGCGCACTTTTGATTTTGGGGTGAAAAGGTCAAAGTGCAGTCCATCCATATGTCCTGGAATCTTGAATCTCCTGGTTAAATACGTTCTTCTTCGTCCAAAAAAGAACTGTATTGACTTTGCGGTCAAGAAATCAAACGGCAGTCCATCCATCTTTCTGTCCTTCTATGCGATAAATCTTTGTAGAAAGATCCTAGTCTTGAATTTCACAGTTTTAGGCTTTGTAAGTACATCTGTAAGGCTTAAATTATAATTTGTGCATTAAATTCGTTGGGTATATCCGTGCACAAGTACATGCAATTTTTTCTTCCTTCTGATAACGCAATTAGTACAGGTTTACAATGAGTGAACAGATAGGCAAGAACGTAGCCAGGGAAATATTTTGGAGGGCTTCAGATAAAGGATATTTTCTCTTAGTGGACACAGAGTAAGGCCCTATTTTGTTCCGTAACAAGTTCTTGACCCTTTTCTTTGTTAAGAACGATCTTTCAGCAGTTCATGTTATTAACACTGAATTATTTAAATAATAATAATAATCGTTAACTAAAACAGTAAAAGACAAATTTAAAATTTGGGGGGTCCGGACCCCTTGGACCACCTTGCTGGCTACGTCCTTGCAGATAGGTTTGTGTTTTCCCCATTTTGCAAAGACTGAATTTGTAGTTATGGTACCGCGAGTACTGTAATCCATTGTTATTTTCCAATTGTTATAACTAATAACATCCTTAGGCGGTACCATCACTTTTATAACTTCGGATGTCTTTGTAAAATGAGGAATATGGGTAAATAAGAGTGAAAGAAGGATGTGATAAAATGTGAGATAAAAATGAGATACGTAGTCCAAAAACATCCATTTGGATATTTCGTGGGTTAGCAATTCCAGTGGTCCCTTTGTAGACATATTTAAGGAGACGCTTACAAAAACGCCTTTATTGCTTACAATTATTGTTACGACCTCTGAAGCCTATAGACTACAGTTTAAGTGCCAACTTCATAAAGAAAGTTTTGCTGCGTGGTGATCAATATTCTTGATCGAGTTAAGAAATCCAGTGACGAATCGAAATTTTACCTAAGTGGAAATGTGAACACTCATATTAAGCACATGGGAACCTATAAACCTTTATAAAATTATACTGTAAAATGACGCGTTTAGGCGTTAAAGTTTTCTTGAAAAACAGTCAGATTCCCTTAGTTTCACGTAACACTTTTTCAAGGTATCCCACGAGTAACCCTACAAACTGTTCAGGTGGTTTCCTCTCATCAGAATAATGAAAAAGTTTATATAAACATTTGTCCGGAAACGCTCTGTTAGCGAGCTACGGCTAGCGAAAGATTTCGCCCGATTTTCTAGGAAAGGACGAAAATAAAGCGAAGCTGATGTTTTTATAGCGTAAAGATAGTTTTTACATTTATTGGATTTTATGTCAACTGAAAAGTTATTAGTCTTATACCTGAAAGACCACCCATTTCTGATATATCAGACAAAATATGCAAAATTCTGTCTCGAAAAACATGCTTTGTTTAGGATTGAAGTACATTAACTTCATTAAATAGGTAAAAATACGAAAACCTTTTACAGCTAAACTTTTAGAGAATTAAATTCCAAGAGAATAATGTAAAATAGGCTAATTGTAAACAAACAAAGTTAAAAACATTAACGTTTATTGAATCAACATACAAAAAGTAAGACAGAAAATGCAATATCTGTTTATATGAATTATGATTATATGAACCTTATCATTATTTTAATGAGAAAAACCACCTGAGAAGTTTGTCGCGTTATTCTTGGGACACTCTGTATATTTTACTGTATAATTACTACCAAAATAGTAATTCATACTAATAAAAATGGTCTTTACAATTGTTTAAACTAGATTATAAAGTATTGCTAATTTCCGGAAATCCGACACTAATATCTCCGGACCATCAATGCAAAATTCTCATTTAAGTATTTATAGAAAAAAATGAAGTTAGGGGGAGCTAAAGGCGTTTGACTGATTAATTTGCCTCCTTAACGTACGTTAGTTATTGTAAGTCATGAGTTACTAGCATTAATGGATTTCCGTGTCTGGAGACGACGGCTTTACTATGACAATCTACTGTCTGGAACTAAGACAGTTTCCATTTTTTTTTTATAACATTTCAATTAATAGACAAAGTAGCAATATTTCAATAAGAATACTATACATTTGTTGTTCTTTAATAATTGAAATATATTATAATCTCAGTTGGAACTCTTCCTCATATATTACTACTAAAAAGTGACTAATTTTAACTTTTGGACACCGTAATCATTAGGACTCTTCCTTGGCCCAAATAATCTATTTACCAAACTGCAAGTCTATAGTACCTTTCTATAAATTGTTATGAGGCAAATGAATGGATTTCAATTTGACCTTTTGACACCAAACTCATTGTAACTCTTCCTTGAACCAGGATATACCTATGTAGCCAAACTGTAAGTCTTTAGTATCTTTCTATCAAGAGTTATCGTGCAGATGTATGACCTGCCATTTAACCTTTTGACTCTAAAATCATTGTAACTCTTCCTTGAACCAGGATATACCTATGTAGCAAACTGTAAGTCTTTAGTATCCTTTCTATCAAGAGTTATCGAGGCAGATGTATGACCTGCCATTTAACCTTTTGACTCTAAAATCATTGTAACTCTTCCTTGAACCAGGATATACCTATGTAGAAAACTATAAGCCTTTAGTATCTTTCTATCAAGAGTATCGTACAGATGTATGACCTGCCATTTAACCTTTTGACACCAAAATCATTGGGACTCTTCCTTGAACCAGGATATACCTATGTACCAAACTGCAAGTCTCTAGTACCTTTCTATAAATTGTTATGAGGCAAATGAATGGATTTCAATTTAACCTTTTGACACCAAACTCATTGTAACTCTTCCTTGAACCAGGATATACCTATGTAGCAAACTGTAAGTCTTTAGTATCTTTCTATCAAGAGTATCGTGCAGATGTATGACCTGCCATTTAACCTTTTGACTCCAAAATCATTGGGACTCTTCCTTGAACCAGGATATACCTATGTAGCAAACTGTAAGTCTTTAGTATCTTTCTATCAAGAGTATCGTGCAGATGTATGACCTGCCATTTAACCTTTTGACTCCAAAATCATTGTAACTCTTCCTTGAACCAGGATATACCTATGTAGCAAACTGTAAGTCTTTAGTATCTTTCTATCAAGAGTATCGTGCAGATGTATGACCTGCCATTTAACCTTTTGACTCCAAAATCATTGGGAACTCTTCCTTGAACCAGGATATACCTATGTACCAAACTGCAAGTCTTTAGTACCTTTCTATAAATTTTTATGAGGCAAATGAATGGATTTCAATTTGACCTTTTGACACCAAACTCATTGTAACTCTTCCTTGAACCAGGATATACCTATGTAGCAAACTGTAAGTCTTTAGTATCTTTCTATCAAGAGTATCGTGCAGATGTATGACCTGCCATTTAACCTTTTGACTCCAAAATCATTGGGACTCTTCCTTGAACCAGGATATACCTATGTAGCAAACTGTAAGTCTTTAGTATCTTTCTATCAAGAGTATCGTGCAGATGTATGACCTGCCATTTAACCTTTTGACTCCAAAATCATTGTAACTCTTCCTTGAACCAGGATATACCTATGTAGCAAACTGTAAGTCTTTAGTATCTTTCTATCAAGAGTATCGTGCAGATGTATGACCTGCCATTTAACCTTTTGACTCCAAAATCATTGTAACTCTTCCTTGAACCAGGATATACCTATGTAGCAAACTGTAAGTCTTTAGTATCTTTCTATAAAGAGTTATCGTGCAGATGTATGACCTGCCATTTAACCTTTTGACACCAAAATCATTGTAACTCTTCCTTGAACCAGGATATACCTATGTAGCAAACTGTAAGTCTTTAGTATCTTTCTATCAAGAGTATCGTGCAGATGTATGACCTGCCATTTAACCTTTTGACTCCAAAATCATTGTAACTCTTCCTTGAACCAGGATATACCTATGTAGCAAACTGTAAGTCTTTAGTGTCTTTCTATCAAGAGTATCTTACAGATGTATGGCCTGCCATTTAACCTTTTGACTCCAAAATCATTGGGACTCTTCCTTAACCCAAATAAAATCTATGTACCAAACTGCAAGTCTGTAGTACCTTTCTATCAAGAGCTAACATACAGATGGATATACTGCCCATTTGATACTAAAATCATTGGGACTCTTCCTTGGACCAAAATAAATCTATGTACCAAACTGCAAGTCTGTAGTACCTTTCCATCAAGGATTATCGAACAGATGGGTGGACTGCCATTTGACCTTTTGACACCAAAATCATTGGGACTCTTCCTTTAATCAAGATAAACCTATGCACCATTCAAGTCTCTGGAACAATTTTATCAACAGTTATCACATGACGGACAGACATGATTGTAGGAAAACTTTGACGAGTCCTTAGCAATTAAACCAATTCTGACATTATGGAATAGAAGGAATGGTTTTCAAATCCCCGTCCAGGAAGGTAATGGGCTAGACGCTAGTTTGCCGTCCAGCGCCATCGTGTAATAAAGTACAGACACTCAGTGACTATGTAAGACATTTATTTCGCCCACTGCGCTATCAATCTCCTTCACAAACATCTCACAGTCCTTCCCACGTGCGCGGGAGTCGACTACTTCTCTTTTATTCATCAATATTCCTTTCGTTTTTTAAGCTTTAAGTGTGATGGACTATTAGTATTATTGCTTATTACTATTTTAAACTGTTTTCCAAAATATATCTTAAAACAAGCAGAAATATTATACCTTTATTTTTTTAATAATGCTCAAATATACTGCCATTTAAAAAAATAACGTGTACGAAAGTAGTTGTAAATGGTCACCCAAGATCTAAGTAAAGGTTATCTCAAGAAATTGAATAACCTGCGTAATCTAAAGACGATACTAAGTGCATTTTTGAGATTATAAATGTTATTAAAATTAGTCACATTACAAAAACTCGATAAAATCAATAGTAGGAGACGTAAGGATAGAGAGTAGTAGTGTAATTACATAAACACGGCGTTTGAGTAGTTTAGGTGTGGTTTATTGCTAAAAATAAACAATTCCTGAGTTATTTTGAGTAAGAAAACTCATCAATGAGCTCACGTAAACCATTACGACTGCAAACAACATCGTTGTTGACCTTATACATTGAGAAAAACTGATTTAAAATTTGTATACTAATAGAGTAAATCATTAATAAAAATAAAAAAACAAACGAGGCTCCAATATTGAACCTTGTGGCATGCCAGTCATAACAAAAGTGACTAATAAAAATAAAAAAAACAAAAGAGGCTCCAATATTAAACTTTTTGGCATGCCAGTCATAACAAAAGTGACTAATAAAAATAAGAAACAAACTAAGCTCCAAAATTGAACCTTGTGGCATGCCAGTCGTAACAAAAGTGACTAATAAAAATAAGAACAAACGAGGCTCCAATATTGAACCTTGCGGCGTGCCAGTCATAACAAAAGTAACTAATAAAAATAAAAAAACAAAAGAGGCTCCAATATTAAACTTTGTAGCATGCCAGTCATAACAAAAGTGACTAATAAAAATAAGAAACAAACTAAGCTCAAAAATTGAACCTTGTGGCATGCCAGTCGTAACAAAAGTGACTAATAAAAATAAAAAAACAAAAGAGGCTCTAATATTAAACTTTGTGGCATGCCAGTCATAACAAAAGTGACTAATAAAAATAAGAAACAAACTAAGCTCCAAAATTGAACCTTGTGGCATGCCAGTCATAACAAAAGTGACTAATAAAAATAAGAAACAAACGACGCTCCAATATTGAACCTTGTGGCATGCCAGTCATAAAAAGTGATTAATAAAAATAAGAAACAAAAGAGGTTCCAATATTGAACCTTGAGGCATACCAGTCATAACAAAAGTGACTAATAAAAATAAAAAAACAAAAGAGGTTCCAATATTAAACTTTGTGGTACATCAGTCTCAACCGAAGTGAATTCAGGCATAAATGCTCTCTACATTCGGTGAATGTTACTGGGGTATTAATTTTAACAAGAAATAATCTATAATTCTTAGTTTTGACTTAATAGTTTTGTGTAAATACTTTGTGTGTATATAGTAGGCGCTGCAGTGGACCGCCAGTTTAAGTGTCAAATATAGACTGTTGTATGCCAATTTAGTTGTTTGATAAACTGTGCTAGCCATCGCCACCTGTCTAGATGGCTAGAATTCCGAGTTTTTAATTATGATTTATATCTGTATTTATTTTCAAATGGAATAAATATTTCTTATTCTTATTCTTATTCTTATTCTTATTCTTATTCTTATTCTTAATGAACAAACAGAATAGGATTCGTGAAGTATTATCTAAACATTTTAAACTACTCAAGTATCACTTCAAGTATGCCTAGACTCTCAAGCTTACTGAGCAGAATCTGTTGGTCAACTACGTCAAAACGTCGTGTAAGATAATGATAGTTTCTAAAATACTTAGTTTAAAGAAGTTAAACCATCTGAATTGTTCCGAACTTTATCTACAACAAAGTAGTAGTACTCCACGTCACGTGTTGTATAACAGTCTTCGTTGAGGTTGCAATGAACCTCATGAACATTAATTTCAAGTATGTAGCTCATATCATTTCTGACAGATAGAAAGACTGACAATCATACAAGAAAGGACTTTGTACATCCCAGCAAACAGGAAATTGGGTCAGCCTACTAAGTGATACGCTTCAACGACGCTCACCAAAATTCTAGTATTGGACATGACCGTCAAAGAACTCATTCTTGTTCATGTACTCGTAGAAATGAGGTTTCATGGAAACTTTCAAGTCTGCCGATGAAACATATCTAGAAATAATTTGCCACATGATGCATTCAAATGTTTGTTCTTTAAATTGGGTTTCATATCATTTGGCTGTACACATCAAGTCAACATAAAGTGACTTTATGGGTGTTGGAATAGTTAGTTAGGCTAAATGTGTTAATATATCGTATGTTAAAATCTTTTGTGAGTGTAAGTTCATTGCTTACAAATTAACTCATTCTGTATTTTCTCATTGCCAGTATAGTTATCCATAAGAGCAATGGGAAGATATTCGCTAACGCTCAGCCAAATGTATTTATGGAGTAAAATGAACGATCATCGAACTCAGTGATCATTATTTAGAAATGAAGCTTCATGCAAAATTTCAAGACTGTAGGTCAGTTTGGATTCGAGATATCATGCGGACACACAGACAAATAAACAGAAAGACAGAAGTGGAATTTTTCCAGCCCCTCGAGTGATAGGCTTCACTAACGCTCAGCGTTCATAAATGTTTCCACAGTTGTTACAAAAATGTCGATGTCATTTGTTATTGAAATCCAGTCATTAGTGAGACAAGCAGTGTTGTCCTCTAAAGAGCGTCATGAACACATCTTGGTCAACATTTTGTTTATACATTTTGTTTAGAATGTGCACACCGACTTGGGCTAAAATCAATTTTTGGCGTGCCACTCTGGGAGTTTATTCGGGAACTGTTTTTTTTTCGTATGTATACATACCAGCTGTTTCCTGAGGCTTCGCACACTTTTCGTAAGCTTTGCCTGCATGAACACTTCAGGTTCAAGTGAATTATAATTCCAATGCCGATGTAGTGTTTGTCTTGTTGCCACGATCAAGAAAATCTGTCAAAATTGTATGTTTATAGCCATTGTACATCTACACGTACTTTATACACTGGGTCTGATTATCCCAAACAATCAATTCGACCTTGCCATTTCTTCAGGAAAGACTCTACCAATTTTTATAAAGATCCATTAATAATTGTGGTTTTAATTGTGGTAAAACATAGATACGTAGATGGTTTACACAAAAAACTGCAATATTTAGTTTATAGTCCTACCGAAAAATAGTTGCGCGAGTCAACAATGGTTCTCAAAACAAGGTTAAATTAAAAGCACAAAATACCTGCTTCACAGCTTGAATTCTGTTAACTAACTAACGATATAATAAATATATCAATTTTAAAATATAATACATTACTATGTATGATTAGCATTGAAAATAAATAATTACACTGTAATAACTGTGAATAAAATTCTGTAAAATTAATATGATACATATAATATTTTACACGGGCTTGAATAAGTTTGCTACCCAACCTAATTAATTGTCTTAGACTTTGCACAACACCGTGGTTTACATAACTTAGTTATAGTGGGAAGGGTTGGTTCAATGTGAATGTTGAGTTTAGCTCTACTTCTCCTTCCTCTTAACGCAGCGTTTCAAGTTTGGTGGGTCACAGACTTGACTCCTTTAATCTGGAGTCGTATTCGTCTTAAGAGATCGAAAAAAGGAAGACCATGAAGAAGCTCAAAACGAACTCTTTGCACCATTTTAACACCAGAGACACCTATACTACAAAATATAGCGTAATCTAGGTATTTACACTAAGAGAATGGTTAACTGGAGCTAAACTCTAAGATCACATTGAATAAGCCCTGCTCAAAGATAGTTACGTTGTGTTTCAGACCAAAATGACTCCAGTTTCCAGGAGTAAAGTCTGCAGCGGCATAAGATTTCTGACGCTGCATTAAGTGGAAGGTGAACTGGAATTAAAATTAACATTCGCATTGTGGTTTAGAAGCTAGAAGCCAATTTGCATTCCTGTGAAAGGGTGGAAACATTTTTCTTAAGAAAAGAACATACTCTTGCATTAATTTGGTGAATTTTGAAATTAGAGGCTTAAACGAGAAGGTTAAAAGTGTCAAATAACAATTATTTTACCAGTTTAATTTTTAGTTATATATATATAACAACATAGCATAAAATTAGCTATGATGATGGGAAGGGTTGATTCATTGACCTGTAAATGTTGAGTTCAGCTTCAGTTTCACAGACTTAACTCCTAGAGTCGTGTTCGTCTGAAGGGATGAAAAAATCGAGATTCCAGATTCAAGATACCAGATCCAAAGATATCCAGATTTCAGGAGTCAAATCTGCGACGTCAGATTCCAGACGGTGCAACAAGAGGAAGGTTAATCGGAGCTAAACTCAACATTCACAGGTAAATAATAATTATATATCCGACAGACTCAAAGAGAGACTGAAAAATCTTAAGTTGGCTGAACTTGTCACCGTGATTGCGTCAGGAAAATTTCTGCTACATTTTCACGAATCTTATTTTAGAACGGCCATTGTTGTTATACTCTTGTCAATAACGTTTTTAACAACTCAGTTTTTACTGTTGCAGTCTATAACATCCTTCCATGGAACATTACCACTCGGTCCGTCTTTCTGTGGAATAAAAACAGTCATGAAAATACTTTTGTATTGAAATTTTATAGTATGCATTACCACAAAACATCGCCTTAGTAGAAAGACAAGGGGTTGAATGTTTGAATCGGACCAAACGCAATAACAACAGGGATAAGCATTGTGGGGGTGGTGTGGGGGAGGGTTATTTATCAATGGCAGTGTCTCGGCGCGGCGCTTATGGCCGGAGGGGTGGGCGGGGGTGTTGGGACGAAAAGCGGGGGAGGGGAGGGTAGTAGGGGTTGGCGCCGTGAGTACAACTCGACCTCATCGATTGCTTCCATTCAGACTCCAACCACTCAGGATCTCGAGGCGAGTCTTTTTATTTCAAAACTAAGCTCTTTCCACCAAGGTCAACAACAATGCTTCAATTTCTCAGCTCTTCAAGATGAGTTATCCCGGAGACAACTTTTTTCGGCAGATGACAAGGTCAGGGATTATGTAATCTTATCTGAGTTGAAAACAGCAGCCAATGGTAGTTTTCAAGTCTCAGTAACAATTTCGTAGAGGGCACTAACTGATTGTATTGATTACGCAGGATTAATCACTCATACGACAAGTTATGTTGAGGTCCGGAGGGTTTTTTTTGTTCTCTTAGGACAAGAAGCTTATAAATTGCACTTAGTCCTGTAAGAACCTTTGCGCTGCTTCCGGAGTGACAGGATATTCAGGATGGGTAAGGTTAGGGAGTAGATGCCGCCTCCTATCGAGATCCATGAGGAAGAATTAGGGCACTACATCTCAAAGTCATCCCGGAAGAAGGGGAGGCCAGCTCTGAACCAGCCTCTCCAGTCAAAGTACGCAGGGGGTGGCACACCCTTGTTGAGGTTAACAAGAACCTCTGAGGTAAGGGAACAAACCCCACCAACTCCAACAGTCATCTTCCACAGTAGACTAAACTTATCGAATTGCCCATGAACCCCAGAATCTCAACATTTGCGGTTAGTGATGTGCCGCTACTGGACATCCATAAGGTTGCCCAGATTGAAGTGGCACATCGGTTTTTGCTGTGCCCAGTGGTGGGTTCAACTGGTAGGTATAAACCAGCCAGAAGTGATCCCTGCTGGATATCCGGAGGGTTACATCAGTTAGTTCTGAGGTCCGGCGCTAGGCTGCGCCACGTACCGTTCAAATATTTAGTACCTGACCACTGACCTCTGACTGCTCACTCTACAGAGGGCAGTCCGAGCGCTCACTGTTTCCGTGCATCAATTTATAGTTGAATTTATCTCTTTTTCAAAAAGTACGTCATTTTTAATGCTTCTAAAACCATTATTAAGTTCATTTTCTTCTTATTAATCATACGCGGTTGTGATTCTTATTAAATCTGGATTATATTTAATGGAAACAAAGTATACTATGAAGGTGATTAGGATGAGTTTAATTTTTTTTAATTGAATATACTAGGCGCGTACGTATATTAGTAGTCCGCTTCTAGTACGGCCAATGGCGTAGTGTAGCGGGTACAGCGGTTATCGCGAGATAACCGGATCAAGCAACGTCGAGCGTGGCTGCTGCTTGGATGGGTGACCGCTTAGCGATCCTGTCCTTGCAAGCAGCCCGCCTGCCCGGCCATTGGTGGTGGTTCGGAAGGCACCTTGGAGCCGTTGGTCCCCAGGTTAAGTGTTAGAGCCCTAACTTCGCCTGGTAAAATAAGACTACTTTACTTTACTTTTTACGTACGTTTTAGCCCATTTCAATTAATACAACGTGTGCCAATGAACGTTCATAAACTAAATCATTCAAGAAAGCAGAATTTTGTAAATTTCTGCCTGAACCAGTAAATTTATTAAATCTCCCACTGACGTGATCTGTACTTCCAAGTGGACGACAATGTTCTCTGGATAGTGGAATTTCCAAGAATTCTGCATAAAGATGTAGATGGCAAGGAAACTGTTTGGATATTTTTGCATACGTAGTCACAAATTAATAACTTCACGAAGCTTCAAACTCGATTTGGAAAATGGACATTTAAACAACAAGTATTCATAGACAAACTGGAGCGAGACTTCAGACCGCAGGAAAGTACTAGAGAGATTTATAGTTGCGGTGGGCTATTGAGCCGGGAATAGACAGAGGGTGGGTGACTTGTCTGTGGGCGTTGGGGTACTGTTGCTGAAAGTTACGGTCTTTAGAGCTTTGTTGTTGAAAAACAAACTTTCAAACATGGTAAGAAGTCAGAAGTTCATTTTAGACGATTTCCTTATTCAAATTGCTCGGTGTGGTAACACATACGAAGTTACTAAAAGCATATAAAAACTAGCAGTTGCCCGTGGCCTTCGCACGCAATTTGGTAGGTTTTGAACCTGAACGAGCACTTCTGCTTTGAGTGAATTATTTTTTCCGACTCCAGTGTTGTGTTTGCCTTCTTGCCACGAACACGAAAATCTGTCATATATTTATGTAGGTGTGTATATTTATGGCTATTGTAATTTACTCTGCTCGTAGGAATCTTTGTTCCATAGTTGATTTTGCCTTGTTTCCCGATCAAGAAAATATATATATCATAGATCAGAGAAGACTTCTGTCAAAACACAACTAAGTTGGGTTTTACAACAATCTTTAAATTTATAGTAAAAGTTAAATGGTAACTTTGTCCTTTATATCTAATACTCAATGTTTGCTAAAAATACATATTTGTTTCTTTATAAACTGAAAAATATTTTTAATTTTTTAGAACATTTAGAGCTTGAACTAATGTACCAAACATTAGTTCAAAAACACAACCCAGCGAACTTTTATCTATCATATACTTTCCGACTGCTTCAAAGGGAGTCTTCGGAGTAAATTTCTGATCATCTTATCTTTTAGGGCATTTTTAAGGAAGATATGTAGTTTCCTGATAACTGAAAACGAAAAACGGCGTGTAAAATAATGGTTAGAGAATTTGTACACTATAAATTTAAACAAATTGAAAATAGAGAATAAAACTATTATACATATGTTTGTGGTGTCATAAAACATTTTTACACAGAACAGTGGATTACATTTGACAGGCTCTTTCAATTAATATTTCACAACTTTAGAGACCAAGCTGGGATTTTTCGCTACTTTAAAGACCAATAGGGCATAGCCCAGAAGGATTTTTGAAACAAGAATAGGCCTGTATTCATCCCAGGAACCGTTACAATGTCCATGTAAAATTTCAGTACAATTGGTTGAATAGTTGACGCGTGAAAGCAAAAAAAAAACAATCAAAGGCACTTTCGAATTTCTTATATAATATTAGGAATATACATAGTAAGAATATTTTTTTTACAAAATATCCATTCCGGTTATAGGTCAGATCGTTCTCGAGATATCGAGTGGGCAGACAGACAGACAGAAATGAAGTTTCCAAGTCTCTCGAGTGATAGGCTTCGCTAACGCTCAGCCAATAAACTGCTAACGACAACCAACCACTGACAACTAACCGGTGGCCAATAGTGAGTAACGATCGTACTTCGCAAACACGGTGGCGGGAAATCATTGAACTTTGAACAGTGGTCGTTCATTCTTGGCGAACTTCTTAAACTGCACTGTTGTTATCGCGGTGATTTATTGAACTCTCTGTCGTTGTTTATTCTTTAGGTTTTCTTTTCAGCCATCATAAAGCCGTCGTCAAAATAGTTTGTCTTTAGTGTATTACTGTCAGTGTTAAGGACGAATGATTATATTTGGTTGGAAGTATATTAATATACAAGTATCGTATATTATGCTGAGTGCAAAAATGTCCCGCACAGGTTTGATAATTCCCGAACAATTACAGGTAAAGCAATACAACTTGGTACATAATTACTGCACCTATAAATGTACTTACTGAAGTAACTACCATATTTTTGTCATGCAAAGGGGATGGCCCACAGGGAGTCAGAATGAAATCTTTAATAAGAGCATGAGAGCATCGTTAATCAAATGGCAAAATAAGTTTGTAATAGATTTAAGTTGTTATTTGTGTAATAGTACTGTACAGTCAGTTATTCATGGATAATTAAGATACCATCGGACTGATAAAGGTACTCGTCCCCACTCACAGATCATATAGTTTTTGTGGGGACTTTTCACTGTAAATATATATTTTGTCAACACTGATTGTCACTTACAGATATGTGAATAAATATAATTCAATTCAATTCAATAGGGCGAGTAGAAGATCAAATTAAAGGTGGAGTACAATGCCGCAAATCCGACCTCAAAGGGTTCACTCTTTAAAAAATTACGCTGGTTTAAAGTTTGAAACTTTTACAATATAGGTCCTGTTCTAGGTGGTTTAATATTCTTGTCATGCCTCAAGTTGTGAAAGTTTAAACTTAGTAAATTAATTAATACTGGACTTAATAGATAGTTTTTAAGGTAGCAGACTTCCAATGGAGAATGTTCTACAAGGAGTGTTTATCGTAAGCTTAGTTCAAACTTCAAGAAGTGCATTTATAGATGCAGTAATGATTAATTGCTTTACCTACAGTCGACTCGGGAGTTACCAAGCCAGTGCGGGACTTTTTCACAACCTGTATAATTTCTAGATATGTACATTGATGAAATAGTCAACATTAGTATCCCCAACACCAGGTACTACCGATATAAGGACTGAATTAATGATCGGCGGGTCTGGCCAGCTAGTTAATAAAGAACCACTTTTCGACTCTGGCGACTATAAATCTATCGCAAAGTTTTCCTGCGATATTTTAACACCTTGACTTATCGACATAGCAGACTTTGTCGGCCCAATTACACTATTCGACCTTGAGTTTAAAATTAACTACTTTAATGTTGTTTACGCACCTGTCAAACGTGCTGATGGCTTGGAGTGTTGAGTATACACGATTATGTTTTATCAGTTTATAACAATGGATAGACGGGTAGCAGTCAGCCACATCGGCGTCAGCACCTCCTCCGCACCGCCTCGAGCACAGCGCTGCTGATAACGAATGTATAGGTCAGCGTGGGTGGTAATCTATCACAATATCGTACTCGAGCTATTCTGGACCACTGGGCGTGATATATGACTAGGTGGCACTAACAACAAGTGTGCAGTTGGATTAAGTGATATCAGCGTTCTGCGTTGGTTGAAGATCAGGGTTAAAAGCAGATTCGTCATAAATTTTGATAGCAGAAGGTAATAACTGATCAATCAAAAATGCCTGTACTATTGGGCTAAGCGTTAGTGAACTCTATCACTCAACAGACTGGAAAGATTTCGTTCCTTTATGTCTGTTTTTTTTCCACGATATGTCGAGCTCGAACAGACTTATAGACTTTAAATTTTGCACGAAGCTTCATTTCTATCTGAGCAGTATCAAGTTCCATGGTGGTGAATGTCAATCCGTGGGATTTGGCTGAGCAAGGGCGCACATTTTTTACGAAAACTGCAGAATAAATAAACTGAGAACACATATAAAAATCTCATCATGAATATCACTAATTTCAGAGAGTTTTTTTTTCCAAATTCAAGCCTTGGGAATTTTTGTTGTACTTTTTTTACGTAGGGGGAATGCATTTGCGCACGGAGTGTGGGACTCCCTTGCGGACTACCCACTAAACCCCCTACGGGCCACGGAGGGCCCAGGCCGGAACCCTTTCGGATGACATCTTGCCTGGTCCGTGTGTCTTATGTCCCATCCAGGACAAAACTACTTGTTTCGGAAGCTAGGGGTCAGCCAGGCATCCGTCTTCACGCTTCTGATGAAGGATCGCATGAACATGAGTGGTGACTGCATTCCATGCGTCCTCACTCTGCAGCATCTTCTCCACAATGGTGTTTCCCGAGACATCGCTAACTGTGGTGGCGAGCGTTCGCCTGGGGTGCGGTGAAGCGCCCGCAAGCGAAGAAGGTGTGTTGAACATCATCATCTTCCCCCTGGCAGTAAGCACACCGAGGGGACCTGACTTTTCCCATCCTGTAGAGGCACTTCCTAAAGTAACCGTGCCCCGTCAGGAACTGACACAGGTAGAAATCTATCTCCCCGTGGCCACGATCTATCCAGGGTTGAACCTCTCTGAATGACGGTCCAGCGACCGTCCGATTCTTCCGTCCACCTCCGCTGCCAAACCTGCAGAGTCTCCACCCTGGCAGCAGCCAAGGCATCCTCTCTACCCCGCTCGGCAACCTCCCGAAAGACGGTCTGTCTCTCAATGGCCAGCAGATCAATAGCAATCTTGTTTGTACTTATTTGGTTCTTATTCAACCATAATACCCATGAAATTCAATAATTCACGTATGCAGTGTGAAAAGTCAGTGTGCGTTTATCTGCGAGGCAAATCGTGCAAATAATTTATACCCGTTGAACAACCCTATGGTATAATTCTAATTTCCTGCACACTTGGAAATCCAATTAAGTGCAACTCTTGGGAATTTAAAAAGTTATACGACCTAGTGAAATGTCAATAGAACTAGTAGTCCTCGACATCTCGAAATCGCTAAATCACCTTCGTTGGATGAATCAAGTCAGAAAACCATCCCAGTGACATGCTTCCAAGGTATTAAAACGCAACTGAAGGTGTGCCAAGTGTTAATCAGGAAGGCCCAATTAAACTTGGAAGATTTGGAGAGTATGGTGTTGGATGCCTTTGTGAAGATTAAAACATTTCCAAGCTTTTTATTTCCCCTAAATTAGATAATCGATCACATTATATGAAAAAGGACTGAGTTACTCAAAATCTACTATACCATAAATGTATATAAGTTTAAAAGCTCTGGTATCCATGCAAAGATCACGAGTGTACCTTGGGGAAGTCCAAATTTAAAAACTTGAAATATCGTTTATTATTGAACAAGTAACGTCAATATAGTCTCAGTATGGTAGATTATCACAGAGAGTCCAAACTAAGGTCTTTGGTTATTATTGTAATTGCCCAATCAAGGTCAACTTTAAACCTTTTGGAAACGTAAAGAATAAAACGTAACCAAACACGTAATTATTTGTGTTATAATTCCATTGACGATTGGCAAAACTCCAAGTTCACCCAGTGTATACTCCTTCGCTCTGTAAAGATGGCGCCTTGGGACCGGAAGTGGTCGCAACCCAACCGGAATCTGGTCCAGCTCCCTTTGTTGTTACGTGTGAAGCGTGGCGGCTATTGTAGTTAAAGTTGACACCACATATATTAAGTTAAATGTGTGAGGCGAGAAATCCTTTGTAAGATGTATAAAACGTGCCAACTCGAGGAAAGCGGCTTAAAAGTTCCAAAAGTCCTGGAATTTACTTAGTGAAAGTTTCAGAGTCGGCTTTAAAGTCTGTGGGTCTGAATTGTAAACACTGCTCACGTGGGCAGTAAGAGAATGAATGAAAATAGCAGCCAAAGTAACAGAATATTTGTAGCAAACGTGTTAACACGAAGTGACGTAAGAGTTATTTTTATGTAATACGCATGGATTGTAAAGTTACTTTTATAGGAAACTTCGTATTATAGATAAAACGTTTAGTGAAACAAAACTTTTTAAAAGGGCACTTGTATAAAACCTAGAAAGGTATACTATAATATGTAACAATCAAAGTTAACTACCATAATTCTTTAAAAATTCTATACAATCTTTATATAACGATTATACAATATTGTTTTCTCTCTGCTTTGATTTGTATATGTGCTAACTTTCAATCCTGGCTATAAGAAAAAATATAGGTTAGAGATGCCAAGATAGTGGACATTGATATTATTTAAAAGCGAATGGTAAAAATTTAACAATTGAACCCTAGAAATTAACATTAAAATTCGTACGAATTTATTCTCAACTCTTGTAATTTAAAAATTATAAATAACAACAGAACATGATTTTTTTTCTTCCTTTCGAATTTTTACCCTGAATATTTCCCCGAAAGGAATAATATTCAATACTTTGTTTAGTTGTTTACAAAGTTTTCTTGTAAGCCTTTTTAGTCTTAAGTTTTATGACAATTATGTTTTATTCCACCTATCTAATACACAGCGGTCAACAAAACACACAAAGGGCAATTAAAATTACGATGTTTCCGCGTGCACCATTTCAAAACAGTCTGACCTGAATATGCGCAAAAGCCGAAGTCATATTTCATCCACTGTTTACAATGAGGAGTTTACGGTCGAGTTATTATGAAAACATTGTCAATTCTACAGCGCAATATTGCAGCCTTACCATCTGGCCGCTTTGAGTGAAAAATGTTCTTTTGGATTTGCTGCCGAAGAATGCTTATGACCTAGCGGTCTAAGACATTGGACTTTGGATCTGAGATGGAGAGATGCGCAGGTTTTTTTCCGGTGACTATAGCATCTTTATCAGTACAAAGCACTGCAGCGACTCTCCCCTTTGTTCTGTTAGATAAGATCCTCGTACAGGCAAGTGAACCAAGAGGAAGGTCAGAATAAGGCTTAAAAAGGGATCATCCTCTTCTTTCAAAATGTGTCTTTGGATCCAGTATCTTTCTAAGTACTACAGATACTTCACGTAGTGTTGAGGTCTGGCCAGCTACTCGGGGTCGTTGACCTCTTTAGTTAAGGTTTTTTAACTGAAACTTTGATCAATTGATAATAACTGCTAACATTGGTATTCTCACGAGATTATTCCACTTAAAGTTTGTTTCTTTTCTGTTTGGGCATTCTACAAGGATCTGTAATGCGCGATCGAAAAAATCTTCCGGAACTTCGTATTTTTAACATGAACCTTCAATGTTGAAGGTTCAGCTTGAAAATTAATGGCATCAAATAGTGAAAAAGACCTGTTGATGATTCCCTACAACAGGTCCTATACAGTTCAAGATAATGACTCTGTGTATTTTATAATACATGTAGGGTGTTTTTTTTACTATGGCAGATAAAATATACTATCTTGCACAATGCTACACAGCTATATTAAGGGCTTTTTGTGTATTAATCATCAACATATCTGTGAGTAGGCCCCTAGGCAGTGTTATAGATATCTTAAATGTAAACTTAAGCCAATATGCATATAATTTTAAAGATACTTATTATTACAATGTATTGTCACAAATCTCACTGCATAAGCCTTATTCGTTATAAAATAGTGGCCGTTGAAATATGATCATATTGCATCTTTCAACAGCCGAAATTTTTTGTAAGATAAACTTTCTAGGAATCACTTTACCCGACCTTAGAGCACTTTGAATACGTACTCAAAGTGACCTATTTATGCTTCATCGATCGTTCCAGCGCAAATGACCTCGCTCTTCAACACTTTGAATAAAATTTAAAGTTTTATATTTTAATGTGCCAAATACTCTGTGGTTATGTATAATACAATATAAATTAACCTTTTAACACTTTTTTGTAAACTTTTATTTTTGTTACTATGTACATTTCGAAATCTGTGATTTCATCTTCAGGTACTAAGGATGAAGTTTATTTTCATAACTTAAATAAATAATTAAAACCAATTTGTCATGTGTTTTTTCACTACCTTGGTGGCTAAATTTGTTGTATTTAATTTTATGTACTCTGTGGTTAGTGTGGAAGTTACATCTTCAAAAAGTTGTAATCTTTTTGGAATTTTTTGAAATAGTTGGTACAATGATATAGGTCGGTAATTTTCATAAACATTTTCATCACTTTTGAATACTGAAACTAAATAATAAATATAATTAACTTGAAATCCATTTAATAGGATAACTATAGGCTAAATACAATTAATACACCCCATTACTTTACGACGTGATACGATACTACAATCCCATTACTACGATACTTTGTGACGTAGTATTTACTCGTGCGTTTGCAGATGTTTGTTTATCGACCTACATCACATCCATTCCCGGGGTTCGCACAGAACACGTTCGTATTACACTCTGTGCTGGTTTTCAGGGCGTAATTCACATACAAATTTGTAATTCAGCTTATTTAAACTGTAGGAAAACACGAGTTCCGCGTTCAATAATCTATTTAACTATCGACCAGCTCTCGCTACATCCCGGTGTTTAATGATTACGTTTATCAAACTTTAAAAGCAGATTATCTCAATCTGGACCATTAGTTCGGTAATCACGACGAAAATCTAGTTTTCCAGATCGGAATAAATTACAATAAATAAATAAATCTCGTCAGCTCAAGGCGCCCAGGAGATGCTGAAAGAACCTGTCCTGGATATACAGTTTGAGTTATATTTCTCAGAAGAGAGCTGGAAGCGGTTCTCGGATTCATCTACTCGCTACTCAATGAGCTACCATTGCTATTCCACTACCGTTCCGTCCGACCGGTAACTAGGCACGTACTGCATTGTTTTGTATTGTATTGTGCCGAGCGAGTATGTGTCGTTTGCGCAACCCCTCTGCGCATTCCCGCGTAATAGTCGGTCAGGTGCGTTCCGCTCGGCGGCCGCCATATTGTTTCCACAACTAATTGACTGGTTTACATGCGATCTGAGACGTCGTAATTCTCTGTAATTGGAGATAATTAATTAGCCCAGGCTGACTTGTGTTATTAAATAATTAGTTTTAATTCCTGAGGTGTTACATCGGCCCAATAATAGCCAGGTTGCTGCACATAAAACAAATTATTGCGACCGGATTTATAGTAAGTGCCGGTTGGATTATGATCTAAATGAAGAGATTTAGTAACCATTGTTAATTATATTGTTATAAAAAAGTACAATTAGTTTCTTTTTAATCATAGTTACTCAATCTGTACAGGAAATTAACAACATACGAGAATTTCCGATTCCAAAAACAGGCATTCAACAAATTTTAAAATTCAATGTGTTTATTTTTCTTCAGATTTACAATTTCTATTCTAATATTATCTAATTAGACACACAATATATTTAATGTGATGTCAACCTCAATAAAATCATCGGACGTAAACAAAAGTGTGATCAGTGGAATGGCGTATATATAAAATTATTTCTCAGGGACATACTAGGTTGTTTAGGAGGTACAAAATACTCTCAAAAACAAGGGGCTCGAGAATCTTTGCTCGGAAAAACTGTTTACGTCTAAGACCTAACAAATATTTTGAGGCTTCAAAAAATACTGGATGCAATTTTAATGTTTGTCTTTCAAAATTTCAGGGGGGGGGTAAAGCCCCCTGAGTCCCCCCCTATATACGCTCCTGGGAATGCGCGAATATGATGAATGTATAGTTTACTGGGAGTGTGCTCATTGTTCTCGATACAGAATGAGGGAGCACTTTATTCATTATGGATAACCCCATGATCGCTTGTATGATTTCCAAATTAGGCATTACAGCATACCGTTAAACAATCCAAATGTAATATACTATGTCTTAAGGTGACATGTTTCAACATTTACTATTCTTTCATAGTCGGACTTGAATGGAAGCGATGGATGATTAGAAAAGTTTAAAAATAACAAAACAGTAAATATACAGGGTGTTCAGTAAAAGTGTTCCAATACTTCGGGGTTTTGTTCTACACATAAAAATTAGCAAAACAGTTCATACGAAGGTATGTCCTAAAACCTTTAGTTTCCGTCTATATGTCTGTATGTGTTTTTTCTTCAAAATATTATATCTTTGGACCAGTTAAGATAAAGTTATAAAACTCGAGAATTGTATTGATTTTTGGTAGCAATTTTTGAAAATAAAATATTAACAAAATCCATTTACCCGTTTCAAAATGGCGTCTGATTAAAACTTTTAAATCCAAATAACAAAAAACCTGTATAGTTATAAAAATCCATAGGATATCAACTATTTAGTAACTTTTATATCAATTCCAACGGTACCGTTTTCAAAGAAATCCGTCAATGCATAAGCGAGCACGATCACTTTATAGGTATGCATGCACAAGCCGGGAGCAACCAAGATCTTGACTTTTGATAGGCATTTTGATGAGTATCTTTAAAGTAGCCGTGCTCGCTTATGCGTTGACGGATTTCGTTGAAAAAAGTACCGTTGGAATTGTCAGAAAACTTTCTAAATAACTGGTATCTTGAAAATGTGTATGACATATTCGAAACAGCTGAAATAATAGCACAAAAATGACAAAAACACGACCACCCGTAAGGTAAGCCGCGGCGCGCGGATCCAACAGATGGATGACTCCAGATTGTTGGGAAGAGGTTGGATACCAACTTCATTGCTAGTATAGAAAATTTGAACACTTGTTCTAACTTCAAAAATTGTGTAAAAATCTACACGTGTTAATTAATTTTCTAGGCTAGATAGATTTGGGGAAACCTTAATTCATTGATCCATATATTATTGAAAATCGTATTTATTGTCCCAAAACCACACATACAGAAAACGTATGCGGAAATAATATTTTAAGAGAAGTGTTGACTGCTCATCATTGTAGTAAGATGAATTAAATTCAAAATTCGGAACATTTTATATTAAAATAATGAAAAGGTCCGTGCTTCAACAATGATCTTCACCGTAGCCAGGGGTAGGACTGCGGCCCTAGAACTGAGATATCACGGTTTCGATTCTTTGGGAGGTAAATAAATATTTGTAAGTGGAGTTTGACAGTTTTTTCTATAAAAGCATATTTAGTATGCTCAATTGAAATGCAAATGGTATAGAAAAAATATTATAGTTGCAGTAATTACGATGATGTAATATTTTTTTGTTTTAAATTATTCAAGGTTACATAACTTATTCTGAATTGCGGGGTCTCTTCTATTTATAACGTAACGTATGTCAAAATAAACCAATTCGAATCTAAATTTGGAGACCTTGTTTGTAAGCACATGCTATAAATAATATTAAAAACATATTATTATTATTGCCCTAGAGGGTGGTTTTGGAAAGTTGCCTTACGCGAAAAAGGTTGTAAATTTGTTATTTCGCGGCCCAAAAGTAGGTCATATTACCTCATAAAGCAATAAACTACCAATTTTGGTTCTAGCCTTGATTGTTCAAATGGGGTGGAGGGTTGAAACTAAAAACAAACAACTGTTTTACATAGTCGTAGAACTCATATTTGGCCATGCGAATGTACTCATCACATTCTGTAAATATCGTTTTGCAAACAACAGCGTTTGTTTGTTTACCCCTCTTTCGATGGTGGGGTCGAAAGGGAACCTTCTCTATTATATTGAAACGTAAAGCATATGTTAAGTGATTTTACGCATTAAGGTACGATTTAAGTCCATATAACCACCATGTTAATTTGGCTGTGTTAATGACTTTAATATGTTCAGGGATTAATTAATAGATTTTTTCCAGTATGCTAATACTTTACACAATATTTTTTTCTAGTTTCGAGTAACAAACACCAAACTGTTAGGAAAGTTACGACATGTTTGGGTACTCAAGAAAGGTGTTAATCCTTAAGAGCGTATTTTTGGTCTTGTAATTGAAAGATGTCTCATTTTAAAGATATCCTTAATATGCATCCGAAACGCTTACTCTTTTTAGTTTATAATTTATGAGTATTTAAATGGTGAATTACAAAAAGTTTTAGATATAGTTTCAGTAAACCAAAACAAGTTATTTTTCAAACCTAAAGCGTTTGGATATTAATTACGTTTTGAGAGTTAGCTTCCGTAAGCTTACGATAAAAAATAAGGGCGAAAATTTTTTTGCCTTTTAATATTGTTCTTATAGGGCTAAAATCAAAATGGGTCCTTTCCAGTCGGATCTTAAGTTTACAAAAATACATTTTCCTTTCTTCCTTTCCAACTAACAATGGCAATTAGCTGGTGATAGTTACCAGCTATTATTGCTGCTTTTGAAAAGATTTCATAAATTTGCCACCGTTAAAAATAGCAAAAATTGAACACTACTTTCGGGAACCTTAAACACACTTAACCGCACAAATATCAAATTCAGTCTTTCCGGTTCAGTCGGAAGAAGATAGAGTTTGTGACAACTACAATGATTACTAATCTATTCTCATGCAATTTGCATGTACTCATTATCTCGAAAAGAATTTGAGATACAAACAAATTTTTATTTCAGAAAGTTTTAGGAAATGTTATAAGCATTCTAGAACAGTTTTAGTTTTTTATCTAGGCTTATAATTAAAGGAGTTGTGATGTTTTTAAATAATGTCATAATGGAAAGAAATGGCGTAGCTAACTGTTAACGAACTTAGTAGAGGTGTTGAAGATCAATTCTTGTACTTGTAGTTTGAACTTGTTTTTACATGCCTATTATGTTTTTGGTAATAGACAGAACACCTCTATGGGAATTACATGTAACATAAATCTTTTAAAATGCCGCCACATTAGAGATATTAAAGCTGGCC